>NC_051223.1:7725699-7858199 GCF_015220715.1 Pygocentrus nattereri | reverse complement strand
ATTTATTTTGGTATGTGCACGTCTAGGTGCAATATTTTCCCATAAATTATAAAATGAATTTATTTTAAAATATAATTGGTTAATATGGAAATACATTCTGACATACCTTTTAGTGTATAGAAAGTACTTCAGCAAATATACCAAAATAAATATGTTTCCACATATTCTTTGCACACATACACATGAAATTTACACACAATGTAAAGGACAAAAGTCATTTTCAAATGAGGTCAAAAACTGAAATGTAGATAGGAGGTTTGGTTCTGACAACAGCGATATATGTGTGTGTGTGTATATATATAAATATATTCTCTCTCTGGCCTTTCCGTGCCGCAGATCCCTGGGCCTCAGTGCAGACGATGAAAAAGAAGAACAGAGGGATGGAGTGAGGGATAAAGAGGATGAGGGAAATGAGGTGTCCCTGCAGAAGACATGTCCCGTGTGTGGAGATGTTGAAGGTGAGTGAAGCTTTGTGTAACTGGAGAGTGTGTTTAGGTTAAACAGGCGCTATAAATGTGATAAGACGCACACACACACACACACACACACACACGCACACACACACACACACACACACACACACATTTTGTCTGACCAGTACAGAGTTATCAAGTCAAGCTGTTTAGTACATCAATATTATGGGTGAGCACAGGAACGCGAGTGTGTCTGTGTAAGTACAGTACTGGGCAAGAGTCAGAGACCCCACCCCCACCCTCACCCCTGACTTCATTCATTTAATTTCTAGCTGAATCAGCCATTAATTACTCGTTATTACACTTGAAAACACTGAAAACACCTGTGGATGTTTTCAGATCTGAAGCAGCTTGATTTTCTCCTCTCTCTCACAGAGGAAAGCTTTAAGTGCTGTTTATCTGATGTGCACAGTTCTGGTGTTGACCAGGTCTTCCAGGTGGTTGTTAGGAGCCCCATTTTATCTGTAGTTTTTTCACTTTTTTCACTTATTTTCTTTGACTTTCTCCTTCTATGTTGTCGCTGCCCAAGGAAAATCTCAAAAATGGGAACTTTACAGAAGAGGGCAAAAACGTTCTGTTATAATGTATTCAAAGCAGTTTTGGATTCAAAGCAGTTTCTATTGGTCCATTCATCATGAAGTATTCACAAAATGTAAAGGACAGCTAGTGGACATCTACTGAGTGGATTATCTTCTGTCTGTCCCCTCAGATGTATCTCCTGAGTAATGAATAACTTAGATATGTATAATATAGCTATATATTCTATTTCAGTGACTTTATATACTTTATATAGACTTTATATATATATATATATATATATTGACTATGTTACTTTTTGTAGGTGTGAGGTTTGTGTTTGTCTGTAGGGGTGTGTGTGTGTGTGTGTGGACTCAGGGGTGTGTCTATGCTCAGTGTGTATCAGCGCAGCAGGTATAAATATGCTTTATAAGGCCCTGTGAGCTCTTTTGCCATCAGGGGGCTCAGGGTTGGGTCTTTTCGTGCTGGACACCGTCCACTCCCGGTAAGTAACTTTCGCTGAACTGGCAGAATGCTATTATGCATTATGCTAATGTTTGCCTTATGCATCGTTTAAGGCTATTTTAACAACTTTAGCTTAATACAACATAGAAACGCACCTGCACGAACTGCCGTGTGCAAATGTTTGGGCACCCCTGGTCAAATGACATGTTCAGTTGATGTCAAATGCAACTGTAAATCATTCCAGTTTTAGAAACTTCAGATTTGAGTTCAAGAGTAAAGATGAACGTTTATTATGATTGCCATGCAAAATGTGTCATACTTGACTTGGTTGTGCAATAAATAATCATAATTATAACATTCTCAGAAATTTATAGTACATTTTGGTGGTACAAACATAGAATACAAGAACCAATTTCAAAGAAATAACTTACTAATATCATCATTTTAAAGGCAAACAAGCAAAAACATCACGTTTATTTAAATAGACTATCTGTCAGGAATTCCTATGTCCGAATTTACATATATTTTACATATATTATAATTATACCTGGGCAGATTATTTATTGCCAGAGCAATAAATCTATTGTCATTCATGTTGAATGAACATTTAACCAGAAGTAGTGTATTTATATATACTGTAACCACTCTTGGGGAAATATGAATGTTCTACAGTGAGTATGTAGAACATAATTTCTTTTGAGTGCAACAAACCATGTGGTTCCATTTTTCCCTCAATGGCAACATGATGCCACTCTACACGGTTAAAAGGTTCTCTTATACAAACACCCGCATCAACCCTGACACGCAACAAAAAGCCAACCTGACCGGCGAGCGCACACACAACGGATTTGGTGTCTTTGATCTGACTGTATGTATCACTCAGGATGTCTGCCGTGCTGTTGTGGCAACAGCAACCTGTATTTGCACCCACAACAGAAATATACTTTCAAGCCCAGCACCAAGAATTTGATGAGATGAAACGAATTTGAACCTTTATTCATCCGACTGTCCTTTCATCTTCATTTCTTTGGCTTTATTGTTTATTTTACACCATTCAGAACAAACAGATTAGCGCGAATCACCCCTCAGAGAAAGACACAAGTCCTCAACCTTCAGTCCTAAACAGTTGGCTGTTACATGTGTCCTATTGGGTGATGATGGTGACAACACTGAAGGAGAAACGAGCCAAAACAAACCGGCCTGTGGTAGCCTTTTCTTCGAAATCTGAAACTCTTGGTAGCATCGACAACTGACTGTAATTTGCCAAACAGCTTTTCGGATTATTATGAAAATGACCAACGCTCAGTTTGCTGTTGGCAGGTAAGGCTGTGTTTTGACACGAGCCGCCTCATTAGTAATCATTTGGGGTGTACAAAGCCTTTGGGGTCATGGGGCAGTATGTTTGGCAGGGGCTGTGCAGTGGTAATGCTGAATAATGCCTGAATTGGACAAAATAAATAGGGCCATAAAAAGTCATGGGCTGGAGGTCACTGCCCCCTAGCGTATGTGTGTGCTCTCTAGTGTGTATGTGGTGTTTCACTGCATGGATGGGTTAAATGTGGAGGTGAAATTTCCCCATTGTGGGACTAATAAGGGTCACTTAAATGGATTTCCACTCTTACTGCACCTACACCAAAGTCCTAATAGGAAAGTCTCTCCACTCCACTGCAGGCTATTTCCATACCAGGCCATACCAGACCAGGCTCCTCTCTTTTTGAGAGGGGAGAGACCAAAATACTCAAAACTGAAGATCCGATTACCATTTCATGCTGGAAATCACTAAAAACTGACAAAGATCTCATAAACAGTTTTTAGGTTATACTGCACTTGAGCCAATGTCCACAACAAGGAGGAGCTTGCCAGCAAGCTGATTGGTTCTTTTTCTTGAAGGGTGGGACTTTGTCCATAAACAGATGTTATGTTTAGCATTACAAGGTTTCCCATTCATATTAAACCAATGACTGTCTCCTCCGCCTTTATAATGCCTCATTAGCATGTAGCTCCATTATGAATGTTAGTGTAAACAGTGTGAATGTGAAAGGAAATGCAAGGAAATTGACATTTGAAGCTAAACTGGAATTAAATAATATGCAGAGTCGAGTTTATTCAATAAACATTCAATAACAGAGGCAGTCTAGACCTACGTAGGAGGCCAATCGTTAGTTTAGATACGGTGAATGGAAGCCGAGGCCTTGGATTAGCACTGTGCTAGTGCAATAACGGTGGAGTGTGGGATTGGAACAGCTGAGCTTAACCTGAGGGCACACTAGAGTTCAGTCAACTCGACTGTCTTTGTTTAGTTAAATATTCTCCTAACTCACATTTCTAGTACTGCATCTCAACTAGGTAGACAATATAGAATATAGATGTCAAATTTTTAGTCAGTTTCCACGCCAGGCATGTTGTGTGCTCTCAGTTCAGGACATTGATAATAGAAATGGTAGGCAGTTACGTCACTTTTTTATAATTCAAAGTTCATTGAACATCAGATAATAACTTTACATAAAATAATGTTATTCATGTTTTATGTTCAATTCAAATTATATATATAACAGTGACTAATCATTTCAGGATATCTGGGATGTCTCTTTACTTTTTAATAGGAACGTTTTTGACAGCCAAAGTGATTTTGATATTTTTTAATTGTGCAAAATAATAAAGACATACCTGAACAATATATTTATGTATATATATATATATATATATATATATATATATATATATATATCAACATACATCAATACTGCTTTCTAACGCTAGCCCCGCAGGGCCTAGCAAAAATGGTGCCAAATGTTTAAATATTTCACATCCTAATTTCTGCAAGACTGACGTTCTTATTCATCAACTATTGAATTTCCCATTCCACCTTAACCAGAGCAGCAGTTACAGTTTGTCACAGGAACTGGGACAGGGACGGGACACCCTCTCACTGTAGACGGTGCTGGAATTTGGAAAATAGTCATTCACGCTTTAGTCCCAGCTGGTCCTTGTCTGATGCAGGTGAACCTGAGTAAACAGAAGCGCTCTGTGTTTCCGTGTTAGGCTCAAGGCTTAAGCCGAAAGATGTCCGCTGCCTGAAAAGATATTTATTTTCATTTGAAATGTGACTGAAACATCCCTGACTCTGACACTCAGCTAAATGGGTTGGCATTAGTGCAGTTTACACTGTTTATATGAGAATATGTGAGAATTTGAACCAGTATACGGTCCATTAAGCAGTCTAAGCAGTCCACTAAGCAGTCCATTACTGCTTAGGCTTGATTGTTTTGAATATATCACATAGTGGGGTCTTGGAAAGTGTGACAGTAGTGACAGGCAGAAGTAATTGTGCTCAGAAATGCAAAAGAACATACTGTGCGAAAGTTTTAGGTATCTAAGCAAATTTTTAAACACCTTACCTCAGCAGTGAGTTTATCACAATATACATTAGAATAAAGTTGTATTCATAATTCAAATAAACATAAAAACAATAAAAAGTAACAAGAATTTCTTGGGTCCATATTTTTCCTTGACACCTTCACAGCCGCCACATAGACTCGTTAATATCATCAATTACATCATGAGCTCAATTTACTGAGCACTGATTGGTCAAACCAGGAGCAGCTTTTTAACTACATATAATACTGGACTTGGAGGTTTGGAAATCGGTAAACAAACACACAAACACACTCACATCCAGAAAACCACTATTTATTTTATATATATATATCTCAGCACACAAACACAAACTACACAAATAAATAGATTTTGAAAACATATCTTGGGTGCCTAAGACTTTCGCACAGTATATTTGTGGAAAATGGGGAAAATGTATCAACTTTGTTCTTCACAGGTTTTGTGACCCAAATTAAATATAAATTTTATTTTTTTTTGTAGATTTTTAAGTGAAAATACGTTTGCACACTTTAATACACGTTTACAGTTTGTTATGCTGTATTTAATATATTGAGAAAAAAATAAAAAAGAAGTGTTGGCTGTGCAAAAGTTATGGCACATTTTATATTTGATGTTTTATATTTTTACAATATGTTAAACTCAGTTAAATTGAAGTGGTGTATTCAAATTTTAAGGAAAATGCCCTATTTAAATGTGTTCGCCAAACGTTTTGGTATATGAGTGTAGAAGAAAAAGACAATTTGGTGCAATATGTGGTGCAAAAATGATTTTTAGTGAAAAAATCTATTTGTGTGATGTTTATGAAAACCTGACTATGCATTACGAAAAATTATATACATATTTTATGGCTTTGGTCCTGAACAAAACATTTCTCTCCATGAAAAAATATTCACTAAAAGTTAAAAGTTGGTAATAAATAAGCAAACAAAACAAATAAAGTTGTGATGTTGTTCTTCTTTTAGTGATATTTTTCGGGTTTATCAGACTTTTTGCGTTTTATTAGAACTTCACTCTGGATCATTTTAGAGATTCATTTTTTTGGATTCAGGTGTCAGAAGATGAGCAGTGAGATGTAATTAATTGTTGTTACACAACATTTGAAATATTACTCAGCAAATAAATACCATGTTTAAACTACACTTTACCCTCCCGTCACCCTCCATCCACATCAAAAAGCCTAATTATTTTGTCAACTGTGCTCTCGTTCCAGCTGCTCTGAACGTGAACTGCAACGCCAACACCACAGGAGACTGTCTGGTGAGTAGAAGCTTCAAAGAGAACACAAACACACACACACACACACACACACACACTTTTACATGGTCAGTGCTTCAGTGTTGTGGCGTGTGCCGTTCGCGTTCCTGCTGCTTACACATTAAACACACGGCAGAAGTTATCAGTCATCCCGAAACAAGAAACACACAAACACACCAAATGCTCAGAGTTCATCCACTGATCTGCTGATTCGAGCTGCAGGTCCTGAAGGTGATACAGTCACAGCAACATCATCAGTCACAACAACAACAGCAGCATCTGCTCTTATGGCAGGTTTGCTGCACTAAAAGATGGTTCTTCAAGGGTTCTTTAGTAAAGGAAATGGTTCCATTTAGAGCCATGAATGGTGCTTTGCAAGGCAAAATGGTTCTTTTGATGGAGAACGGGTGCATATTGTTCTAAATAGCATCAAAAAGGGTTCTGCCATTGTTATGACGTCAAGCTTGTAACAACAAAAGAACCCTTTTTGGTGCTATTTTCCATTTTCAAAAAGTTTTTTTTTACATAGAATCACACACAGCATACTCCTCATCAATCTGAGGAACCATTTCACCATACAAAGCACCATTTAAGCATGGTTCTATGAAGAACTCATGGTTCTAAATAGAACAATTCCTCTAAGAGTGTAAAATAAAAAACAATGCACTAGTGAATAACTGAGTAACAGGGTCACATTGTTTCTTGGTTTTTAACAGCATTTCTGCTTCATCCTTGATTTTATTTTTCTATAATTAATTCTAAATATCAACGTTATTACATTCTAGATATTAATTTTAGTAGAACTCAAATCTGGATATTACTTTTAGTAGAACTCCATTATGGATATTAATTTTAGTAAAACACTATTCTGGATATTAATTTTAGCAAAAGTCCATTCTGGATATTAATTTTAGTAGAACTCCATCTTGTGTATCAATCTCAGTAGAACTCCAGTCTGGATATTAACTCAATAGAAGTCCATTCTGGATATTCATTTTAGTAGAGCTCCATTCTGGATATACATTTTTGAAGAACCCATTCTGGATGTTAATTTTAGTAGAACTTCATTCTGGATATTAATTTCAGTAGAACTCCATTCTAGATATTAATTTTAGTAGAACACCATTATGGATATTAATTTTAGTAAAACTCTATTCTGGATATTAATTTTAGCAAAAGTCCATTCTGGATATTAATTTTAGTAGAACTCCATCTTGGGTATCAATCTCAGTAGAACTCCAGCCTGGATATTAACTCAATAGAAGTCCATTCTGGATATTCATTTTAGTAGAGCTCCATTCTGGATATAAATTTTTGAAGAACCCATTCTGGATGTTAATTTTAGTAGAACTTCATTCTGGATATTAATTTCAGTAGAACTCCATTCTGGATATTAATTTTAGTAGAGCTTCATTCTGGATATTAATTTTAGTAGAACTCCATTCTGGTTGTTAATTTTAGTAGAACATCATTCTGGATGTTAATTTTAGCAGAACTCCATTCTCGTTGTTAATTTTAGTAGAACTTCATTCTGCATATTAGTTTTAGCAGAACTTCATTCTGGATATTAATTGTAGTAGAACTCCATTCTGGTTGTTAATTTTAGTAGAGCTTCATTTTGGATATTAATTTTAGTAGAACTCCATTCTGGTTGTTAATTTTAGTAGAACTTAATTCTGTATATTAATTTTAGTAGAACTCCATTCTGGTTGTTAATTTTTCGTAGAACTTCATTCTGATATTAATTTTAGTAGAACTCCATTCTGGTTGTTAATTTTAGTAGAACTTCATTCTGGATATTAATTTCAGTGAAATTTCATTCTGGATATAAATTTTAGTAGAGCTCCATTCTGGATATAAATTTTTGAAGAACCCATTCTGGATGTTAATTTTAGTAGAACTTCATTCTGGATATTAATTTTAGTAGAACTCCATTCTGGTTGTAAATTTTAGTAGAACTTCATTCTGGATATTAATTTTAGGAGAACTTCATTCTGGATATTAATTGTAGTAGAACTCCATTCTGGTTGTTAACTTTAGTAGAACTTCATTCTGGATATTAATTTTAGTAGAACTCCATTCTGGTTGTAAATTTTAGTAGAACTTCATTCTGGATATTAATTTTAGGAGAACTTCATTCTGGATATTAATTGTAGTAGAACTCCATTCTGGTTGTTAATTTTAGTAGAACATCATTCTGGATGTTAATTTTAGCAGAACTCCATTCTGGTTGTTAATTTTAGTAGAACTTCATTCTGCATATTAATTTTAGCAGAACTTCATTCTGGATATTAATTGTCGTAGAACTCCATTCTGGTTGTTAACTTTAGTAGAACTTCATTCTGGATATTAACTTTAGTAGACCTCCATTCTGGATATTAATTTCTGTGAAATTTCATTCTGGATATAAATTTTAGGAAAACTCCATTCTGGATATTAATTTTAGTATAGCTCTATTCTGGACATTAATTTCTGTGAAATTTCATTCTGGATATTAATTTTAGTAGACCTCCATTCATGATGTTCTACAGTCACCTCAGCCATGTCAGAATCATCAAGTTATCTCTTCATTGTTATTTACAACTTCATACTAATTTGAAAGCTTTGAAGTTGTGCAGGATGAGCCTTTTACAAACAAAGTGTATTGACTCCAATCTTTTGATAGATGATATTGATCAGTATTGTTCCTCTGTGTTCTTCTGATCAGGCCTATGCGGAGCTGAACGAGCTCATGAAGGACCAGAACCAGCAGGGCTACTGGCAGGAGACGGGCCGATGGGTGGGCTACGAGGAGAACTACGACATGGAAGCTGGGCGCTGGGGGCCGTCCCACATCTCCTACCTCACCTTCAAGAGCATAGTGCAGCTCAGAAGAACCATGAACACCGGTGAGGTCATCAGAGAGGAGAGGGACAATTTAACCTGTTCATGTCAGGATCCTAGTTTAACCTACTTCAGATGTTTAGAAGTCCAGAGCTGTTACTGTCACTTCGCATTACTATTTAAATGTAATTACAATTCAATTATATAGGTGAATGATTGTGTCCTTGCTCCACTCACAAATGCTGCTGTGTTAAAGTTTATTTTCAGAATAACCCCATTACAACCTAAAACTGTGAAAGACAACGAAGACGACATAACTGAGTTAAAATCAGACAGCTGAGCAAAAAAACAACACAGCAGCTTAATAACCTAAACCTAATCATCCTAGGCTAAAGCGTACTACCACAGCGAGCATGTAAAATGCTTAAAGACAGCCATCCGTAGCCGGGAGTCCTGGACAGCACAAATGGCCTCGCTTTCTGGGTGGTTAGGATGTTCCCCTCTTCTCCTGCCCATCACTCAGCGCAGGAGTCTGTTAGCTGATGTAACAGATCTGGTGGTTGCCGCTTTCCTCTGAGTGTGTTTGGTTGTCCAATGATGTCAGGAGAGTGGCAGATCGAAAAGATTCTGGTTTCACAGGTCTCGGAGGAAGCCTGTAGAGCCTTCGCCCTCCTAGCTTTGATAGCATTGTGCAATTGGGAGAGTACTAACTAGTGGGTGGAATTGGAGATGACTAAATTGGGGAGAAAATTGGGTAAAAATGTAAATAAATAAATAAATAGAAATAAAATACTTTGTGAAATATAATGCTCTTTGTATCAGTCCTGATTGTGTGAGGTGTAGTCCAATTAAACAGTCCTAAGCTCTGCCTTATTTTCTCAGTCCTCCCATCACTGCTTGCCAACCATTGCTAGCCACCATCTCCTCCAGCCTTCGTTTTTTATCAGTGGGCTAGTGTTTGAATTTGAAGCTCCAGCTGTTCCAGAGATGTACTTGTGGAACACAGTGAAAATGGGATCCCAACCCAGACCCAATTCCAGAATATGGAATATATAATGCTCTTTTAATTCTAAGGCATCTAAGTTAAGATGTAAATGGTCTTTAAGTATTTTTAATATCCACTGTGGCAGTATGCTTTAGCCTAGGATGATTGGATTGTTAAGCATGCTATGTTGTTTGTACATCTCAGCGTAACTCGGTTATGTTGTCTTCATTGTATAAAAGTTGTGAGTGGACACACTTTATAGTGAAGAATTTGTGGTGTTGGTTGTATTTATGCATTCTGCTTTTTGTGTTTGATGTGTACAGTCTTGCTGTTGTTTTATTTTACTATAACAGGTAGGGTGATGACTGGATAGTCTACCCCCTGTTTCAAAAATTGCCCAAAATTACCCAAAAATTTTATTCTGCCAGCTCCACTGCTGACAATGCATTTTAGAACACGTTCACCTGATGTTCAGTAGTAATGACAAGAGCCTTGTTGAGAATTTTAGCACTTACAATGGCTCTAGAAGTCCATTTTACATGTTGGACACTAGTTGAAAAATAGCCGACATACATAATGTAGCTTAATAGCCGATGAGCTACACTTGCATTCTGTATTGATAGATTTGAGCCTAAACTTATAACCTTTTTCTGTTTCGATGTCAAAAATATTTTGACGTTTTCAGAAAATAATCTTTTTTTTTTAGAACTTTGCACTTAATTTGCTGGGTTAAAGGTAAATATGACTTTAGAGATATTTCAACAGAACTGAAACATACTGAAAACCTCAATCCAGTGAACTCATCTTGATGCAAGATGAACAGGTTAGTCAGGTTTCCAGAATCAGTGAGGAATGTAAGGGGGGGCTGGCTAGTAAATGACCCCAGTCCAGAGACCTCCTGATGCTGCCTTTTCTACCCCAGCTTCTTGAGAAGCTCTGCTACTAGCATATTCAGATGCTCTTGGATTTAGCCATTAGCATGTTTCTGTTCCTCTTGGACTTTAGCATCCACCAGTAGCATCTACCACCTGAAACCTCTTCTTCCTCCTTCCTCACTCACCTTCCCACCATGTTCTCAGGGGTGGTAATGTTGGACAGGGAGGAACGCTCGCTCTCTAGCATCGCAGAGAAAATCGCGGACGAGATGATCAGTAAGAAGGAGATCAGGCCTGGTGACCGGGAAGGTTTAGTTCAGGCCTTCTTGCAGAACCGCAGGTAACAACTTCACATTGTTTATTCTTTTGACATTGTTTTGGTACACTGCTCTGTGTTTGTAAGTAGAAACTCCAGTGGTTAAAGGTGCAGTGTGTAGGATTTAGGGCCATCTAGTGATGAGGTCGCAGATTGCAATCAATGGAATATTCCTCCCTCACCCCTCCTTTTCCAAGCACATAGTAGAACCTACAACTACACATAGTACAATACTCCTTTGTCAAAATTTTCTGAAACTTCTCACAACACAAAATGGTCAGTCAGCACAGACAGCAACCACTGATTCTTCATCTTTCTGCATCTTGGAACTGGTGCTACAGCACCACCAAATTCAAGTTGCCGCTTCAACGTAAAAACATTAAAAGCGCCGTCTAGAGGCAGTGTTTGGTTTGTCCATTCTGGGCTGCTGTAGAAACATGGCAGCGCAACTTGGCAACCTCTGTTGGAAGAGGACCCACCCCCTATGTAGATATGAAGCTCATTCTAAGCTAAAGAAAACATTTGTTTATTATACACTAATGAAATATATTTTTTATGCTGTATGCATATGCATTTTGCTTACACACTGCACCTTTAAGCGAAAAATTTAATTTACACAATTTTCTCCTTATGCTACATCTACAAATCTATAAAAATGGACAATAGTAGGGACAAAATTCAGGTTCCAAAGTAGCCACCACTACTGCTCCACGACTGTATATCACTGCTGTTGGAACAAAACTTTGCATCTCCATTTTTATAGTTTTTCAGTTTTTTGACATAATTTCAAAATTCCTATTGCCCTTTACATTCTGTGTAAATTTGGTGAATAATAGATCAAAAATTGCCCACAATTTATTGGAAAAAAGTCGAACTTACATTAAAGATAAAATGTGTGTTTTCCTTCTACTGTAAAATGATCATTGGAGGGACAAGGTTTTGTTCCAACAACAGCGATATGCTAATGTACTCTTGTCCATGTTTATGGATAACTGTGTACAGTGTCAGAAACCACATAAGCAAGTACATTAGAAATTACTGAAAAACTTCAGATGACTTTAAACAAATGTGTGTAGACTTAGGCTAGCAGTTAGCACCATGCTAACGGTTTTTAAGCTTCAGTTACCTGCTAGCCACATTAGCCTAGTGGCTTCAGTGCCAAATTAAAGAAGCTACCTTGTCTGACTGATCAACAACTAGGAGAAACTTGTGTAAATTTGCTGAACTTTAAATAGTTTGAATTCAAAATCAGAAAGGCCACGAATGCTATGTGTTAGAAACGATAAAGGGATTTCTCCCTCATGTTGATACCATGATTGCATATTTTAAACTGCGATCCGAAACCAGGGACCATCTTACATTTTCCACTCTGACAGAGAAACAGACATAAATCTAAAGCTCATTGTTCAGTTCTAAAGTGAAAGGCTAGAACTGGTCCTGAAACTTCAGCCTAACCCCTGACCTTTCTCTCTTCAGCCAGTCGGTGGAGACCCAGGCCCTGACCCCACCTCTGGAAATGCAGACCTTCTCTGTCACAGAGAGGGTATGAAAACTCTATGAAAATCGCTCTGAGCGTATTTTAAATAACGATGCATCTTTATATTAACTGTTAGCACACGGTGGTTTGTTGTTGCTAATTTCAACTTGTTGTTTTTGTCCATTTGTCATAAGAATTTTACCATCTTTGGTCCTTTCTGTTCAATATAATCTTAATTTTGTAATAAAGCAAGGAAAAATTGATGCAAGTTCCATCCCCAGTGATGCCACAGCCATCTGTGTCTAGGAGTCCAGGAAAGCGTAACTGGTCTCACTGTTCCTCTTAGCATTCTCCTTCAAGCATGTTGAGCTGTCCAAAGGTTTTGCGTTAGCAGCACTTTGAAAAGATGTGGTGGATCTTCGTTTATCTCAGAGGAAGCTCATGCTAGCCTTCACCCTCTCAGCTTGGTAGCTGACCTAGCCAGTATGTGGAACTGTATGTGGTTGAATTAGGGAGAAAATCTAAAACAAAAATGCGAACTGGATTTTAAAACCCATGTATAAAATGTCTAATAGTTCTTGGTGAAAATGGTTCTGGGTGGACTTTCATACAGCGTAGATTTCGGAGTGGGTGTAGCTCAGTGGTGCATGTGTGAGGTCCAGGGTTCAATCCCCTGTTTCTCTATATGCGTTGTTTCCACATTGAAGCGTTGTGAGGTTCTTGTGGTTGGTTGTAGTGTAGTGGGTAACACCTCTGCCTTCTACGCTGTAGACTGGGGTTCATTCCCCTACCTCGATAAGCACTCTGTACTATACCTATAAGAGTCCTTGGGCAAGACTCCTAACACCACCTACCTGTGTAATTTAATCAAATTGTATATTGCTCTGGATAAGAGGGTCTGCCAAATGCCATGAATGTAAATAAACATCTTAAAGAAGTACTTTGTATAATTTTCATATAAAAATTGAAAGTATTTGGAAGGGGAAAAAATAAGCTGAAATATTGATTGGCGAGTTGCTCAGTAAAGCCTGAAATAATAATGTAAAAGTCAGGAATTTTTCACATCACGTCATACGCCTTTACATATTAACATCACACACACAGACTCAAAAAGTAGGTGCAGCTTGTTGTTTAGGTCTCAAATGCAAAATCAACATTATACTGATGAAGATATGAGGACATAGATCATAGATAATCCTCGGAAGACACATCCTAAATTCTCTTTCAATCATGATCAGATTCATCCGCTCAGGGGTCCAAAGTACAATCCACATTATTAAATCTTCTTGCATGCAATTACGCGTTTCCACCACAGAGGTCTCCAAATCCCCAAAAACGTGAAGTGTTAAATAAAGATGCATTTGAGTTAAAATGTATTTTCTTAAATTATTAATTATTAAATACAGGCAATCAGTCAGAAGAACTTGAATGATCATTTCCTTAGTTAATTTTAGTTTTAGAATGTATAAAACTAGCCATATCTTTTCTGCAACATTAAATGTATTCAAAATGTGCTGTTGGCTTCCATAGAGAGATGCATCTGACTGTGTGGAGGCCTCCATGGTACTTGTAGGTGAGGGTGACTGGATTCCTTTCATATTATATCCCAATCTACCAATCACTGGTCAGTTTCTGACTACAGGACCGTAGTTGTCCAGATATTATTTGGGTGGGGGTCCATTCTCAGCAAAGCAGTGACACTGACATGGGAGTGTGTGTTGTGCTAGCATGAGTGTACCAGGCACAGCGGTGTTGCTGAAGTTACAAGTCACTGCCGCTGCTAGGTTGAAAGTGGACTGCTGCCAAAAACATCCACCTAAGAGCATCACTGTGGTCAAAAACTGACCATTAGAGGATGGCTAACACAAACTGATTAACAGATGGTTCTTTGTTCAGTGAGTAAATGTGTTTATCTCTAAGAAGCAGCTGATTTTGGAGAGTGTGTGTGTTACATTGTGTGTGACAGGTGCACTGGACTTCTTGGAGAAGCCAACAGTGGCGTTCGTGCGGCTGAAGGATGCGATGGTCCTTGAGTCGGCGCTTGAGGCCCCGGTTCCTGTTCGCTTCATATTTGTACTGGTGGGCCCCACCAAGAGCGACATAGACTACCACGAGAGTGGGCGCGTCATGGCCGCCCTGCTCGCAGATAAAGTAAGAACACATCACTAAAGCTGTGACTTCTCATGATGTTAAGAACTTGGAAGAAATGGGCCTTTTATTTCTGAACATTTCTGTTTTCCCTGTTCTAAACGATCTGATAGTACCGTGCAAACGTCAGTCACCATTCATTTGAGCTCAGACGGTGGTAAATCCAGAGCTGAATGTGTTTGGGTGACTGAACGTGTTTTGAAAGACTGAACTTTGGAGGTGTGTCTGCAAATTCTTTGAGAAACTTTGAGAAACGAGTCTCTGGAAAAGACTGAAAGCTGTTATAAAGGCAAAGAGTGGACACACTAAATGCAGGAAATTTTGGTATTATATATAGTTATTGAGGTCTGAGTCATTTTCTATTAAGTCCATGTTTTCTAAGGTTAAAAAATTAAAAACTGGTCATTTTTTTTGCTGGAAATACAATAAATTATGTTCTTTATTTGCTGTCAGAACATAACATAGATTTTTGTAACTTCATGTTGTTTTTGTATTGTATTGGATTTTTTGGGGGAGGGGTTCATTTCTCACAGCGGCCACTGAAGTTATATCAAGCAGTGATACTTGATGTCTGATATCTGCCCTGACACACACACACACACACACACACACACACACACACACACACACACACACACATATATATATATATATATATATATATATATATATATATATATATATATATATATATATGTATACTCTCAGGTGTTCAACCAGGCAGCCTTCCAGGCCCAGAGTGACCGGGAGCTCATCGATGCCATGGCCGACTTCATGGACTGCAGCATTGTGATCCCACCTACTGAGATCCAGAACGAGGCCATGCTCGCGCCAATCATCAGCTTCCAGAAGAAGCTCCTTCAGGAGAGGCTCCGCCCCTCAGACCCTCAGCTCCGCCTCGATCTCAAGCCACGCAAATGTGAGCAAAACTTTGAAGCCAAGCCAAAGTAATCTGTGATTGCGTAACTTTGGCCTAAAAACGTAAAAAGCAACTCAATAAACTAAATTAAATACACACACACATTTTCTAAGCCGCTTATCCTCATGGGTGGAGCTGGAGCTTATCCTAGGGCTCATTGGGCAGAAGGCAGGAAACACCCTGGACAGGTCACCAGTCCATTGCAGGGCAGACACAGACATATACATTAACAAATGAAATGCATTAAAGTGATAAGCGAAAAAGTCAAATTTAGATATTTTCCCTGTATCCCAAAACTAAGGTGATGGTGTCAGAAACCACATAATCAGGCCTTGAGTTTGAGGGAAGCAGTTTAGTGCTAACTTGGTAGCTACAAATGTATGATACTCGTTAGCTACATTAGCCTGCCTTGATTGACTACATTTAGGCCCAGTCCCATTTCTTCTTTTTACCCCTACCCCTTGTTTTCGAGTGTCACCCTAACCCCTTGGAAGTGAGTTATAAGGGGTAGTGGTTGAAATCTCCCTCTAAAAAATGGGACCCTCAATTAAAAAGAGCATCACTTCATTAACAGCTACTAGCGCTGCTCTGTAGGCAACCCTGCCCGTCTGCAGTGACAGCAGAGGAGGGTAAAGTTCAGCTCCTCACTGCTGGGCTTTAGTTACATTTAGGGAATCATACACCTTCAAAGAGGGGGGCAATTATTTATTTTCACCCACCACTAATTCTTCTGTGATATGAAGCTGAAGTCATGATCATGTAGCCCCAACACTGCGCCCTACCCCTCTATCTCAACAAAAATCGGGACACCCTACCCCTAGAAATGAACGCGCGAAACAGAGGGCTAAGGGCTCAGTGGTAGTGGCAAGGGCCGAAATGGGATTGGGCCTTAATCTATCGCTTTAATAACGAAGTAACACTTTACTCTGCAATCTCTCCATCCACAGCCTCCATTGCCAAACCGCTTCCTCCAGAGGATCCACTGGTGCGCACCGGTGTGCCGTTTGGAGGCATGATCAGAGATTTGAAAAGACGCTACCAGCACTACGTCAGTGACATCACCGATGCCATGAACGTGCAGGTCCTCGCTACTGTCATCTTCATCTACTTTGCTGCTCTTTCTCCTGCTATCACTTTCGGAGGCCTGCTGGGTGAGTATGTGGCCCCATTCATACCCGGCATTAACATACAGTGAAAAAGTCAGAGACCACCCTTCATTTATATGTGTCCCAGTCACCATGGCCATTCAGTACAAGTTATTCAGATTTCAATGAAGAAATGTGTATTTTACAGAAAATGACACAAACATGCACTTTCTAAGCCGCTTATCCTTTTGGGTAATGGGGGGTTGCTGGGGCCTATCCCAGCGGTCATTGGGTGGAAGGCAGGAAACATCCTGGACAGGTTGCCAGTCCATTACAGGAAGGATACACAGATATATACATTCACACCTGGGGCAATTTGGCGTGTCCAACTGGCCTGACTGCATGTCTTTGGACTGTGGGAGGAAACCCATGCAGACAAGGGGAGAACATGCAGACTCCATACAGAAAGGACTCTGGTCACGTGGCCAGATAACCCAGATATCAAATATTTCAGTATTTAGAGATTTTATTCCATATTTTTCACACATCCAAAGTGTTGGAGTTGGTTTAGCATAGACTCTGGGGTGGTCAGTCTACGTTTCTAAGAACACCAGCAGCTGCAAATGTTACTCTTTTTGTCCTGTCTCCAGCTCCTCATCCTTTTAGACCCATAGCACTGGGTTGTCCAAGTGCTGTTTATCTGATGGGGGTAGTTTTGGTGTCTAGCAGGTCTTCCAGGTGGTTGTTAGGAGTCCCATTTTCTCTGAAGCTTTTAATCAGTTTTATGAACTTCAGCTTTGGAAACTTCTGTTTTCTGTGTGGTCTCTGAGACATATATGACCACGTCACATTTGGACTGTGAACTCTAGTGAGTATTCCAGCGTGAACTCTAATGAATGTACTAAATAGTTTTTAAGATATTGTAAGGAGAGTAAAGCAACATAATTGTGATTCTAGTATTTTGTCCATGTTGGCACCCCTGACAGAAACACTTAGCGTCCATGCATACAATTTTATTTGGCCTCCATGAAGTCAACTCCAACAACGTGCTTCTGTTTGCTCCCTCCTGTTGTTGCAGCTGATAAGGTAGACAATATGATAGGAGTGTCCGAGCTGATGCTGTCCACAGCAGTGCTGGGGGTTATCTTCTGCTTGGTGGCTGCCCAGCCCGTCCTTGTCATTGGCTTCTCAGGACCTCTGCTGGTGTTCGAGGAGGCCTTCTATGCGGTAAGTCACAAACACATACCTTTGGAATTGAATTATATTGCTAGAAGCTTGCAATAGAACTTAGACACAAGTGAAAATTACACCAAATAAAACTATTCTGAGGAGTTTATTTTCATTAAAGGGCTCATATCTTGGAAACTCTTGCTTTGTAAACTATGGGACGTGCATTCTAGACAATTTTGGAATCCATTGAATTTGGTATACATCTTTAATGATTCAAACAGGCAAGGAGGTTCTCTAAATTAGGTCTTTTAATGCTGGATGATTATGCCTCTTCAGATGAGCTAATGAGCTAACACTACAGCTGACTGGTGCAATGTTCAATGCTGATTAGGTTTTGTCACCTTGTACACAAGATATGCTCTTGATATCCTCAGTGGACAATTTGCCAGCTTGTTAGTTTGTTAGAGAAATGCGTTTTAATTGATTTTGACCCTAACAAACAACTAGAATAGTTAGCCTAGTTAGCGAAAAAATTGCACCAGAGTTTGGATTATTTTGTTACATTTTTGGATATTGGGGTTTTAGGATATTTGTTACATTTAATTCAGGGAAATACACAGGCTCACTATTAAGTAAAATCCCAATTTAAATTTTAACATAAGCAATGTTTGCATTAGCAACATGCACGGGCACTTGAGTACTCGGTGACTGGCACCTCATGCCCAAGATTCCCCGTGTGCATTGCTAATGTAATCGTTAAGCCGCAGTTGTTAAAATTTCGGAACATACAATTTTACTAATGCACATTATACAGCACTCCACCTGTTGAGAATCTTGGTTGTGATGTCACAACCATGGATGCCATGTTCAGCCAACAGTAGTTTGGCTCTGGCTAGTCCTGTTGAAGTGATGTGGAGAGTTGTACATGCAAACAGGCTGTAGCAGAGTTGTTGGAAAACATGAGGAAAACAGTAAACGTGCTGCTCATGTCTGTCAGGAGAACTCCAGAGTATTTCAGCTCAAACTGCTTTTTGAATGAGGCAATTCAGGGCAGCCAATTAAAACAGGTCGTTTACGTATCAAAACAGTAACAAAACATGAATATGAGCCCTTTTAGTAAACCGCTTTACCCCTGCAAGTTCTCATCCGTCTAAAATGTCTTGAAGAGATATTTACACACAGTCTTCATCATGGTCATCATATGTTTGTTTGTCCTGTAGTTCTGTAAGGCTCAGGAAATTGAGTACATTGTAGGTAGAGTGTGGGTGGGCGTGTGGCTCATCATCATCGTGGTGGTGATCGTAGCAGCGGAGGGCAGCTTCCTGGTGCGCTTCATCTCTCGCTTCACCCAGGAGATCTTTTCCATCCTCATCTCCCTCATCTTCATCTACGAGACCTTCGCCAAACTCATTAAGGTATTCAGATAACGATGAGCATTGCCTCTCGCATCCAGCACCTTCCCATACTAATACTTCATTATTGACTGTTTGTCCATGCAAACTGGAAATTTTAATCGTCAGGGAGTGCCTTCACATGTGCTCAATAATCCAATCATAATCAGATTTCTGCAGTTATCTGATTATTCAAAGGTCATGTAAACAGCACACTCTGATTTCTTAGATCAGAGTAAGGTCTACAAATCTGATTGAGAAATCTGATAAAGAGGCTGGATTTTAGCTCAGTGATCAGATTTCTCAGTGCTGTGAACTCTTACTCTGATTTCTTTCGTTTTTCTCAGTCTGAGCATGTGTTAAAACAGACGATGGTACCGGAAATGAGCGAGCAGCGTCGCCACGAAACATTCTAGAGCAAAGCTGAAACTAAATGCTTGACGTAATGAAGAATTGAAATATTCTTCATCTTCTAGATGATGTAGGTTCATATTTTCAGGTAAACTGATGCAATGTTTAAAAAAGGCATGTCATGAAGTTTGAGTTCTGTGTTGACATCACGTCTTCTTCTGTGAGTTTATTAGCATAAAGCATAAATCTGATTACTGTCTGAATTGAAAACCATTTATCACTGTGTTTGCACACTGAAATTAGACTTCTGCATTTAACCCATCCATGCAGTGAAACACCCACGCTAGGATGCAGTGAGCACACTTGCCCACAGCAGTGGGCAGCCCTATCCACAGCACCTGGGGAGCAATTGGGGGTTAGGTGCCTTGCTCAAGGGCACTTCAGTCATGGACTGTCAGCCAAGGGGATTGAACCGGCAACCTTCCGGTCACAGGGCTGGTTCTCTAACCTCCAGCCCACGACTGCCCTGACTCATGTAAATTCAGAGTTTCACATCATCTGATAACTCAAGTGTATGTAAACATGTTGATCGGATTACTGACAACATCTGATTTTCTGCAGTTATCGGATTATTAGGTATATTTAAACACATTTAAACACAGTTACAGCAGCGTTTCTTCGTCCTGTGGTTGATCCTTCAAGACATGTTTGGTCTCCTCATTTTGCTTTTTCAGTATCGCACTGGAGCTGCTAACAAACACTAGAAGCCAATAGTCACCCAAATCTTTTCTGTCAAAAACATCCGCAAAACGTCCAGCAACCGGCTCAAACTGCATCCAGGACAGACTCATCAGTGGCATTTAGGTCATAGTGTCACTTTGCTTTCTTCATGTCTTTGATTAGATTTTCAAGGCTCATCCTCTTAATCTCAACTACGAGCAATTGAACGACACGCTGGAGGATCCATGGCACCCAGTCGTCACTCACCACACCGTTCAAGACAATTCAACGGGCAACGTGACCACAGTGACCATCATCCGTCACCGTGCCTACCCCAACACAGCCCTGCTCTCCATGTGCCTGATGTTTGGCTGCTTCTCCATCGCTTACTTCCTGCGCATCTTCAAGAACGGCTACTTTCTGCCTGGCAAGGTTAGCATACCTGTACTAAAGGCTGTGAGAAATACTTCACAGCGTTTGGTTCAGTCTGATTTGTGAGAGAGTTTAAAGCTGTCCTTTCAGTTTTATTCATTTTTATTTATGTGGTTTCTTCATATTGGACTCTTTCAGCTCCGCCGCTTGATGGGGGATTTTGGTGTCCCCATCGCTATTTTCCTCATGGTCGCAGTGGACATCAATCTTGAGGACACCTACACTCAGGTAAGAGTCTGTGAAATAATATTTAAAATGGCTCATTTTTGTATGTGAATATACATTGCTGTCCACAATGTTGGAAGATCACTTAGAATTACAGATTAGATCTTTTTTTTTGTAAGCAATAATAATTTATACAATGTCTATTTCAATATTATAAACATCAGAAATTCTGAAAGGTACTTTTAGACATTTTATTCAATGTTTAAAGTATTTTGGGAACAGCAAGACATTATTACGTGATAAATTGTGTACTGTAAATATCTTCTTACAATGAAGTTTTCTTAAGATTTGATCATAATTTAAAATAGGCATTCTGGATATTCATTTTATTCTCATTTTATTCTGGATATTACTTCATTGGGCATACAAATTATATTATAACTTTATTGTGGATATTCATTTTATTGAGCTTCACTTTGAAGATACATTTTTTAGATATTAATTCTGGATATTTATTTTATTATGCATTTATTTTACATAGTAATTTCATTGGAATTTCATTCTGGGTAGTCATTTTATCAAAACCTTCTCTGGATATTATTTTATCAGAACCTCCTTCTGATAACCTTTTTAATTCATAATGATTCTGGGTAGTAATTTTATTATGCATTTATTCTAATATTCATTTAATTCAAACTTTATTTTAGACATTCATTTTATCACAATTTCATTCTAGATATAAATTTATCAAAACTTTTTCTGGATATTATTTTATCAGAGGTTTGCTCTGATAACCTTTTTAATTCATAATAATTCTGGGTAGTAATTTTATTATACATTTATTCCAATATGAATTTAATTTGAACTTTATTTGTATCACAACTTCATTCTAGATATTAATTTTTTAAAACCTTTTCTGGATATTCATTTTATCAGAGCTTTGTTCTGGATGTGTTTTTTTTTGTATATATTAATTCTGGATACTAATTTTATTATAACTGGATGTTCATTTCAGTTCAATCAGTGCTTCATTCTTGATTTTATTAGAACTACATTCTGGATGCATATTTAACTAGACATTTATTTTGGAAAGTAGTTTAATTACAACTTTATTCTGGATATTAATTTTACTAAAACATTTTTGTTTTGTTTTCATTTTAAATATTCATTTGTTTAGAGCTTCATTTTGCATAATAATTATATATATTATTAAATTTATATCTTCCAGAATTGAGAAAATTAGTATAAATTTGATATATTTGAGACTTGTACCACAGACTTAGGCACATGTTCTGATAAAAGTCCCCCTCGGCAACACAGCAGTGCTTCACACTTTGAGGCATCTGCCCAGACCGTCACTGCTGTACTGCTTTGACCTCTTCTGACCTTAGTGGCCTGTGTTGTAGAAACTGGTGGTGCCTAAGGGCCTGCAGGTGTCCAACCCTGCTATGCGGGGGTGGTTCATCAACCCCATGGGCGAGCACAAGCCCTTCCCTGTCTGGATGATGTTCGCCTGCATTGTTCCTGCTGTACTGGTCTTCATCCTCATCTTCCTCGAGTCACAAATCACCACGTGAGTGACGCTTGTTCTCCTGTTCAGTGAGATAAACGCTGACACCCTGTTCTGCAGAGAGATCTCAGCATTCTTCTGACAAGTAACACTCAAGATAGCAACGTTAGCCTCATTAGCCTCAACGTTAGCCTCATCAGTTATGCCCGTTTGCAACATTTTAGCATGATGTTTTTAAAGTGTTCATCATGCTAATGCTCACTCTTTCTGAACACTTGCTAATAGTTTTTACTGTTATCATTTTTTAGGGTGAAATCTTGCTACAGTTATGTCCATTTGCAACATTTTGACTTAGAACTAAAAATTGCTTTGCTTTTTTTTAAAGAAGTAAACAGGATTATCAAAGGTGTCTACCATGCTAACACTCGCTCTTTTTCATTAGCAGTCATTAGCATTTTTTTGTGAAATATTATCTGGGTATGCATATTTGGGTCAAGCATCTTTGGGTCCCTGATAAAGCGCTATATAAAAATAAAGAATTATTATTAATTATTATTATTATTTGCAACATTTTAGCATGTTATTTTTTGTTTTATAAGTAAATATTTCTTTATTTTGTTTAAAAAACAGGATTATCAAAATTTTGAAAGCATCTACCATGCTAACACTGACTTTTTTTTTTGCTGAAATATTACTTTGGTTATGTCTATTTGCAACATTTTTGCTTGCTTTTTTATTATTTTTAGAAAAAAAATTGCTTTGCTTTTTTTAAAGAAATTAACAGGATTAGCAAAACTTTAAAAGTGTCTACAATTCTAACATTTTTATATTTCTTATCATTAGCTATTTTTGCTGAAATATTACTGTATATTAAATATATTGTGGCTATGCACATTTACCATATTTAGCATGTTATTTTTTTGTTATTTATAAAACTAAAAAATTCTTAATTTTGTTTAAGAAATAGGATTATCAGAATTTTAAAAGCATCTACCATGCTAACACTCACTCATTTTTATAGTTCTTATAATTAGCACTTTTTACTGAAATATTACTTTGGTTATGTCTATTTGTACATTTTTGCTTGCTATTTTGCCTTATTTTTAAAACTAAATATATAAGATTATTATAAGTTTTAAAAGTATCTACCATGCTAACACTCATTCTTTTTATAGTACATATCGTTAGCTATTTTTTGATTAAATATTGCCTTAGTTATGCACATTTGCAACATTTCAGCATGTTATTTTTCCTTATTTTTAGAACTAAAAAAAATTATTTTTTGACCGTCCGCCTTGCTAATACTCACTTTGTCTGAACACTCTTTTTAATATTCATCATTACTACTATTTTAATGTATGTGTTATCTTAATTTACAGCATTTTAGCAAGTTATCTTTTTCAAACTAAACAGAATTACCAGAACCTGTGCCCACCATTTTTCATAGTTCTTACAGTATGTATGGATATCTTCCTTTGTCTTCTCCCTCCCTGTAGGCTTATAGTTAGTAAGCCAGAGAGGAAAATGGTGAAGGGATCTGGCTTCCATCTGGACCTTCTCATCCTCGTCAGTTTGGGGGGGTGTGCAGCATTGTTTGGAATGCCCTGGCTCAGCGCAGCAACAGTGCGGTCAGTAACACACGCCAATGCTTTGACTGTGATGAGCAAAGGACCCAAGCCAGAGATCGAGAAAGTCCTGGAGCAGAGGGTCAGTGGGGTATTGGTGGCCCTGCTTGTGGGTAAGTCTGTCTCCATGTTAGAAATCCTGCTAGAAATGCTAGAAAAGTATAAAAGAATGCCGCATGGTCAAAAGTATGTGGACACCTGCTTCACACATATATGAGCTTGTTGAATGTCCCATGCTAAAATGGAGTTGGCCCTCTCTTTGTGGTCCATCAAGGGGCCCAAACCCTGTAAAACAGCCCCAAACCATTATCCCTCCTCCGCCAAACTGTACTTTTGGCACTATGCATTCCGATATATGCCATCAGCCAGATAGCAAAGTGTAATTTACCACTTCAGAGAATGTTTGCACTGCTGTAGAGTCCAGTGGCGGCATGCTTTACACCACTCCAGCCGACACTTGGCTTTGCACATGGTGATCGTAGGCTTATGTGCAGCTTCTCCACCCTGAAAACCCATTTCATGAAGCTCCTGACTGACAGTTCTTGTGCTGATGTTGCTTCCAGAGGCAGTTCGGAATTCTGTAGTGAGAGATACAACAGAGGACAGAGCTTCTTTTACAAATCTTACGGATTTTACATCACTGAGCTCTTCAGTGCTGCAACTCTTTCCGCTGCCAGTGTTAGGCCCAATCCCATTTCCCCCCTTGCCTCTACTACTCAGCCCTGACCCCTCTGTTTTGCTCGTTCATATCTAGGGGTAGGGGTAGGGTGAAGTGTTAGTGCTACATGGCCCTCCAAACTGAGGTTTTTCAGAGACTCCAAACAGAGTGTTATGAGAAAAAAGAGAAACCGACTTCAAACTGACTTCAGCTTCATATCACTGAAGAATTAGGGGTGGGCAATAATAAATAATTCTCCCCCTTTTTGAAGGTGTATGATCCCTAAATGTAACTAAAGCCCAGTAGTGAGGAGCTGAACTTTACCCTCCTCTGCTGTCACTGCAGATGGGCAGGGTCGCCTACAGAGCAGCGCTAGTAGCTGTGAATGAAGTGAGGGTTTTTTTTTTTATTTTTGTCGTTTTTTAAATTTTTTATTTAAGGGTCCCATTATGTAGGGCAATATTTCAACCACTACCCCTAATAACTCAGTTCCAAGGAGTTAGGGCAACACTCGAAAACAAGGGGTGGGGTAAAAAGAAGAAATGGGATTGGGCCTTAGTCTATGGAGGTTGCATGGCTATGTACTTGATTTTATACACCTGTATACATGTTGTCCACATACTTTTGGCCATACAGTGTAGCTTCCCTCTTGTACCACAGATCTAGTCGATTAGCCTTGATGTGCATAGTGTCTGAAGTTTGCTTCTTTGAGTTTTGACCATGAAATTGCTTCAGAAAAGAAGCAAGTGACCAGCTCTTTAATCATGTACTCAGCTGGGAATGTATCTAACTATAACTCTGTCCCTGTTCCTTTTATAAACCACAGGCCTGTCCATCCTTATGGAGCCCATTCTGAAGATGATTCCCATGGCGGCTCTGTTCGGAATCTTCCTCTACATGGGAATCACGTCTCTCAGTGGAATTCAGCTGTGGGATCGCATACTGCTCCTCCTCATTCCCAAGAAGTACCATCCCAATGAGCCATACGCTACAAAAGTAGGTTTCCTTCAGTTATGCATTAGAATAACCAGTGCTGACCTTTCTAGCAAGACAAGCAGCAGAATTACGTCGCATGCTCATTATGTGGGTTCAAAGCTATTCCTGTTCAGGTGTAATTGTATGATATTCCACTTATTTACAAATATATCTATTCAGTTTTCCTTGTTTTCATGTGCTTTTATAGTGATGTGTTAGACTTTCTGACTGTGGTCTCTGGTGCCCCCTGCAGGTGAAGACAAATAGGATGCACATGTTCACAGCGATCCAGATGGTGTGCCTGGCCGTCCTGTGGATGGTGAAGTCCAGCCCTTTCTCCCTGGCCTTGCCCTTCATCCTCATCCTCACAATCCCTCTGCGCATGTTCTTGACTGGCCGAGTCTTCACCGAGTTGGAGATGAAATGCGTAAGATTCTTACCTGACATAGAACCATAGATATAAATACCAAGATGTTGGGTCCAGTTAGGCACCTCAGTGGTGCCACCACTTTAGGGTGGTCAACATCATCGCTGGGCTGCATTCAGTACCATTTTAGAGCGACACTTTAAGTACGATACTATCTGAAATGATACTATTTCAAAACTATTGCACAGAAAGTGGGTTAGGATTATATAACGGAGGGAACACAGTGATCCACACTGCGTATTGATGCGTGTTGTTTGTGTGATTGTTTATGTGTAGATGTGGTCATGTGGTTGAGGAGGGACGAATTGCAGCACCATATGAGGGCATTTCTGTGATGCAGACCCAAACTCCCCGCCCCCCCAGGAAAGCCCCTCATGTGGGGTCAGGGGAAGGTGGGCTCTGGAGTAAAAGTCACAGTAACTTTGCTGAGTACACAGAACTATGACAGCGTTTTAGGGCCGCTGTTAATAAAAATAAAAATAGTAGACGTTGAGAATAAAGTCGTAAAATTTTGAGATTAAAGACGTAAAATTACGAGAGTAAAATCGCAATATTTTGAGGATTAAGTGCTAACTGTTGGGGGGCTGCCATGGGGTCTTGGTTGCTGTACTGGCGACAGTGAAGACCATCCACTCACTCTTGTCTCTCTGTGGATCATCTCGCTGTCTGTGAAACTTCATGCCCTCTTTGAATGGGGGAGATGTAGCCCCCGATAGCCATGTAGACGACCCTGCCTGAGATTCTCCTTCAACAACACAGACAGGCGGTTTCCTCTGAGTCCGTCTGGCTCTTTATTCTAGATAAACACAGTTTCCTGCTCAGCCATTTCAACCGGTTCTTACACCAATAAAAGGCTGGTGCTGATGTGCAGGAGACACGGGGAGACTGAGTGTTTCTTTGTGGGTGAATCAATATGAAAGTGTAGCTCCACCAACTCAACACCCCTCATTTAACACGAGGAGGTGCTGCTTCCCTTTGTAAAGCCTTTGGCGACAATACTGCATACCTTTTCTGGTAATATCCTACTTTAATGTTGTAATTAATATCGTAATATATTATCACTTATTATATTATCAAAATATCACTTTCTTCTCAAAATATTACAATTTTATTCTAAAAATGTGACTTTTGTCTCAAATATTACAACTTTATTCTCAAAAGCACTGTGTGAGCACTTTCATTATAGGTTATGATGTCAGTAAGTTTTACAGTTACATTAACATTTTACTACCACCTTAAAACTTGTGGAAAATAAGCACATGGTTGCTTGATAGTCAGCAATACTTGCCAGGGTTATACTGCAAGCTGGCAGCAACATGGTAACCCCTGCTGAATAAAGACCATTAGGATTTTAAAAAATGTTTTTTGCCTCCTAATGGTTACCATTAGAGGCCACTAGTTTCCAAGTAGAATTAGAAATGTATCTGGAATCAGTCACTAGGTCACCTGCTAAATCATTCCTTTACATTATCAACCCATCAAAAAAAGCCAAAATGCATTAGAAAACCCCCAAGAATCAACACAACCTTATAATCCATTATTACACAGTGATCTAAATAAGGGCTGGTATGAAGCAGATTGCACCTTAAATGGCACATCAGCCAGCTTCTTGTTTGAATTTTCCCGTTCCACCTTAAATGGCACATCAGCCAGCTTCTTGTTTGAATTTTCCCGTTCCACCTTAAATGGTGCGTCAGCCAGCTTCTTGTTTGTATTTTCCCATTCCACCTTAAATGGTGCATCAGCCAACTTCTTGTTTGTATTTTCCCGTTCCACCTTAGAGCAGTGGAGACGTGTTCTCTGGAGTGTCCAATCACACTTCTCCATCTGCCAATCCGATGGATGAGTCTGGGTTGGGCGGTTGCCAGGAGACGGTACTTGTCTGACTGAATTGTGCCAAGTGTAAAGTTTGGTGGAGGGAGCATTATGTTTTGCATTATTGTTTTTCAGAAGTTGAGCTTGGCCCCTTAGTTCCAGTGAAAGGAACTCTTAATGCTTCAGCTCCAAGAGATTTTGGACAATTTCATGCACCCAACTTTGTGGGAACAGTTTGGGGACGGCCCCCTCCTGTTCCAATATGACTGCGCACCAGTGCACAAAACAAGGTCCATAAAGACGTGGATGAGCGAGTTTGGTCTGGAAGAACTTGACTGGCCTGCACAGAGTCCTGACCTCAACCCAATAGAACACCTCTGGGATGAATTAGAGTGGAGACTGTGAGCCAGGCCTTCTCGTCCAACATCAGTGTCTGACCTCACAAATGCGCTTCTGGAAGAATGGTCAAAAATTCCCATAAACACGGTCCTAACCCTTGTGGAAAGCCTTCTCAGAAGAGTTGAAGCTGTTATAGCTGTAAAGGGTGGGCCGACATCATATTAAACCCTATGGATTAACAATGGGATTTCACTCAATTTCAAGTGTAAAGGCAGACGAGCGAATACTTTTGGAAATATAGTGTAGTATGATGGCCAGTTGTCCACATACACAGAACACCTGTGTTTACATTGGGAAAGTGTGAACTTTGCGAAGTTTTGGTAACACATCTGACACATGTATGAATCTATATAGTCATAATAAGCCATCCAAGACTGGCTGGCAGTTTAATTATTCATGTTTACATGTCAAAAATGTTCCTTCCTTCTCGTTTTATCCACAGTTGGATGCTGACGATGCCAAAGTGACATTCGAAGAGGAGCCTGGAGTGGACATGTACTCAGAGACACGGATGCCGTCGTAGAAACATCATGCCAATGTGCCAAAATCTTCCGTTCCACATTGACTTTTGATGCAAATTTATATTATTTACTTAGGAAACATGTTCTTTGTGTGAAAACTGGCCTTTCATTTCTGATTACATACTTTGGTATGTAATTGCTTATTAAATGGTCTTTATTTGCATAAATATATTCAAGCTGAAGGCAAAAATGAACACATTCGGTGTGTAACACATCTGTGATTCTAAGTCTTCCTATGCTCTTAAAAAAGATGGTTCCTCAAGGGTTCTTTAGTGTCAAAAAATGCTTCTGTTTAGGAAAATGAAGAATCAAAGAACCATTTGCATGATGAAAGGCTTCTCTGCATCATGAAAGGCCTCTTCAGGTTGATGGAGAATGTGCTGTAGATGGTTCTATATAGCACCTTTTATGAAAAGGATTCCATATAGCATCAAAAGGGTTACAAGCTTAAGAGCAGAACAATAGCAGAACCCTTTTTAGTGCTTTATAGAACCCTTTTTTTAAATGGTTCTATATAGAGCCTTTTTTTTACCACAGAACCTTTGAAGAATCACCTTTTTTAAGTGTGTACAGCATCAGATGAAGGTAGACAGATGAAATATTGAGAAGATTCTCCTTTGAATGATACTTGTGTTTAATGTGTTGGTGTTTTAAGGCCTTTGTCGAGTTCATTTCACCACAGAGTGTTACATTAATCTCATAGCCTTGCAATATTGCAGCATCCAAAGCACTTTCCTACAACATTTTTATGTTTTGCAGGTATTTAGTTTCATATACTGGGCATCTCCTCCACTTTGGCTTTTATGAAGCTATGAGATCTTTGTTTTTGTAGATGTTTCTATATTTTAGAGTGCACTTCATCTCCAGTACATAAAGGAATGTCTTGCTGTTGTAAACTGTGCAGCTCAAGCCTAAAATATGCAAATCGCTGTTATCAGAAGAAAACCTTGTATCTCCAAAATGGTCACTTTACAGGAGAAGAAAAAATCTTTTTCCAAGTCATTTTGGGTCATTTCTTTTAGTCCATTCATCATGAAATTTACGTACAATGTAAAGGGTAACAGGCATTTTCAAATTATGTCAAAACCTGAAAAACGTCAAAGATGGAGATACGAGATTTTCTTCGGACAACAGCAACATTGTCAGGGTGCCTTTCACTGAGAAAAAATGTTTCATAAAGAGACTCTTATTTTGTTATATAGTTTTGTCGTTTATTTTGCCCGTCATTATCAGAGTGTTCAAATAAAAAGCTGATGAAACTGTTTGGTTGGCTTATCGTTTACAGATCACAATCTCGAAACTAATTGTCAATAAGGAGGTTATATTCAAACACATAGTCAAGGTTCTTTACACTCTTTACACTCACAAAAGATGGTTCTTCAGTGGTTCTTTAGTAAAGAAAGCACTGCTCTTCTCATGCTGGGGCTGAATCTCAAACGGCTCTCTGCTCTCTACATAGTGCACTTCGCAAGAGTTTAAATACTGGATCCTGCAGCCCAGCAGAGCAAAATCCAGCTAGTCATTTGTGATTCAGACACACCCACACTCGATACACGATGCTTCGTTTGGCTGTAGAGGCTAGAGGTTTCATAGCTAGCACACTATTTATGGAGTACAGACCTGTTTGGAATTCAATCTGGGTTTGATGCTACGACTGATCGAAACATGGTCATTTGAAGTGTGAAAGACATTCAAGGGACATTTTTAGACTTTTACACTGTCATTTCAGTTAATTATACTGTAAGTGCTTTACTTCAAGCCTGTGATATTAGTGATGGAGCTGTTTAGGCTGTTGGCTCTTTTAGTCTGTTAGCTAGCTGACCAGCCCAGTTCTAGTTAAGTTGCCAGCTCCTTTATTTTAACCCAAAAAATGGGTTCTGGCTTCATCAATATACTCTGGGGTCCATGTGAGCAGCATTAGGCCCGAAGTCAGTACTGAAGGGGGCGATAGAGTACAGATCAGAGAGGTATCTACTTCTATTCCAACAGTCTCAACAGCTAAATGTGGACAGTAGAGGAGAGTGAGCTGCTTTCATCTTCTCTTGGATTGGAAATGCGATAGTTAATCATATTTTTATGCCATCTTTGCGTGAGACTTAAGTGATCATCTGCTATAGCAGTTGAGAAGCCACTGGTGGTAAAAGGCCACTTGGTCAGGCTTGGCTGTCATTATAGCGCCCCTTGCTATTCATCAAGGTACAAACAAAGTAAGTGTACCCTCAAAGGTACAACAGTGGATTTAAGGTCCAATGGTGGACCTTCCATGAGTTTTTCCTAGTGGAACAGTAGATATTAGCACCTTTTCATAATCGAAGTTTTAAAACGCAACAATAAAATAAAAGCCTGGAGACGAGACGGGATGTGTGGAGTCAAAACAACTTAGAAAATATCATTTCAGTGGATTCTGGTACAATTATGTTCCCTGACTAAAGGTACTGAGATGCACCCCTGAGGGTACCATCACAGTGACAAGAGGGTACTGCCCCAGTGACAGTGTCGTACCTTTTTTTTTGAGAGTGTAATGGCCAGAATGCAGCTCACACTTGCGTCGCATTATGAAATGCGTCATGACACATTTTTGAATGCAACTACATGTGACTACCCTGCTGGCGTAGCTCGAACTGTCTGCGTTCGCATCCTTGCTCATGGAGTATGTTTCGGGCCTTACACTCAAAGATTATTCCATTAACAGCACAAGATTTTTTCGTGCTCTGGTAATACAGAGCTCAGTTGTTGTGAGGCAGTCATAGCGGTGGTATGTCAAGGATTATACAATGGCTTTGAATGCGGCTCAGCCAATCACATTTTAGGACCAGAACAGACTTTTAACTGACTTAAGACTAAATCCTTTTGCTTTGAGTGACCCTATACCTTAATTATGATTATTTTATTAAAATAAATGACTGAATTTATTGCATTTTGTTACTATCAAAGCAATCCCAACACTACCAAAGCAATCATAACACTACCAAAGCAGTCATAACACCACCATAGCAGTCATAACACTACCAAAGCAGTCATAACACTACCATAGCAGTCATAACACTACCAAAGCAGTAATAACACTATCAAAGCAGTAATAACACTATCAAAGCAGTCATAACACTATCAAAGCAATCATATCACTACCAAAGCAATCATAACACTACCAAAGCAGTCATAACACTACCAAAGCAATCATAACACTATAAAAGTAGTCATAGTACTACCAAAGCAATCATAACACTATAAAAGCAGTCATAGCACTACCAAAGCAATCATAACTTTACCAAAGCAGTCATAATGCTACCAAAGTAATCATAACACTACCAAAGTAATCATAACACTACCAAAGCAGTCATAACACTACCAAAGCAATCATAACACTACCAAAGCAGTCATAGCACTACCAAAGCAATCATAACTTTACCAAAGCAGTCATAACACTACCAAAGGAGTCATAACACTACCAAAGCAATCATAACACTACCAAAGCAGTCATAACACTACCAAAGCAGTAATAACACGATCAAAGCAGTCATAACACTACCAAAGCAATCATAAAACTACCAAAGCAGTCATAACACTACCATAGCAGTCATAACACTATCAAAGCAATCATATCACTACCAAAGCAATCATAACACTACCAAAGCAGTCATAACACTACCAAATCAATCATAACACTATAAAAGCAGTCATAGCACTGCCAAAGCAATCATAACTTTACCAAAGCAGTCATAACACTACCAAAGCAATCATAACACTACCAAAGCAGTCATAACATTACCAAAGCAATCATAACACTATCAAAGCAGTCATAGCACTACCAAAGCAATCATAACACTATAAAAGCAGTCATAGCACTACCAAAGCAATCATAACTTTACCAAAGCAGTCATAACACTACCAAAGTAATCATAACACTACCAAAGCAGTCATAACATTACCAAAGCAATCATAACACTATCAAAGCAGTCATAGCACTACCAAAGCAATCATAACACTACCAAAGCAGTCATAACGCTACCAAAGCAATCATAACACTACCAAAGCAGTCATAACGCTACCAAAGCAGTCATAACACTGCTTAAACTTTACCACATGTTTCAGTAGTGACTGTTTCAGAAGTGACAAGTTAATTTTGGGCAGAACTAAAAAGCGCTAGCCCATACATGACTAGTAAACACAGCTTTGAACAGCTGTACACACATCAAATTATGATATTCTTCATTAAAACACAAATAATTTTATTTAATTGCAGAAAATCTGTGTTTCAGTAGTCACAATTCTTAATGCTCCACTCCGATTTTCAAGCTTTGGGACACATTTAGCTCAAAATAGTGGGATCTAACTGCTCACCATGTGGCCACGAAGGACAGGGATGCAGCCTTCCAACTCCAAAATACAGGGGCGTGGCTAGAATAAAGCTCCGCCCACATACTAAAACGTTGTGTTTCGGTAGTGACATGAAAACATGGGACAGCAAGGTTTTTAAATCTCAAATAAACTCCAGATTAAGGAGCCCTTAATGTGACATGGCGATTACTTTTAATAAGCTGTAGCCAGAATTAATATATTGAGGCCACATATTCATATTTTGAGGCCCCAAAATAATAAATTAATAAATGTATTCATTTGTGGCCACACCTTATTTAAAAAATAATCACCATGTCACCTCAGGTTAGGATTTGCTTTCAGACCCCCCCCCCAACACACACACACACACACACACACACACACACACACACACACACACACCAATAGATTTGGAAGCAAACAACTCATGAAAGTATATTTTAACGCTCGCGCTGTTCCTTTAACTCGATGTAAAGGGCAACTCCACCACTTTTTTCGAAGTTTCTACATAATTAAACGGTTAAGCTGTCACCACAAAATTATGAATGCACTTCCTGATGCAGTGTTTTGTGGTGAGGTTTTGGCCTAAAACGTCTCGTTAATAAATTCGAGTGCGTTTGAGACGGATGGATATATGTAGGGCGCTTTAATTTTTAAAACAGACCCCAAAGAAAAACATATTTTTAATTCTCCTCTATTTTAACATCATCAACATTACATATAAAACGCTGGTGGTTTAGGATAGTAAATAGTGCTGTCGACGTCAAGACGCCTGCTTCCATTCTCCACTGCTGGAAACTCTTAATTAAGAGCTTAATTATGCAGAAATTCTGAAAAATCGGTGCACCTCCCCTTTAAGCCGCTCAGTCTTGGCTCCGAGCGACGCGATCGATTAGTCAGGTCTGAGCCCGATGGAGGACAGGAGCTGCTGTGGAGGCTTTTGGGGCTAAAGATTCAACCCTCTGAGTTTTTTGTGATTTTTCTTCTTTCTCCGAGTGAAAGTCATTCATGAGACTGAATGCGAGCGGATCTGGGGAGCTAAGCGGCGGGTGGGAGCAGATGAGCGGCGGCAGGAGTGAGCTAGTCCGACTCGGCCATTGTGCTGGAGGTAAAACCAGCAGGAAAAGAGGAGAACACAAAGCTGAACTGCGCCGAGCGCGTCAACATTTGGACAAAACTTCTTATTTAGAGGCCAGCTGGGAGAAACAGAGGGCCTAGCTGGGCTCTTGCAGGGTCCCATAGGGCCTACACGAGTGGCTGGAGAGTTTAAGCTCATTTGCTTTATCCTGTATACCAGCTTCCTATTGGAATTTCCCGTTCCACCTTAAATGGTGCAGCAGTTACGTTCTGGCGTCTCAGGCCTCATAATGGAAGTGCTGCAGCATTTAAGGTGGAACGGAAAATTCGAATAGGAAGCTAGCTTCGACTGATGTGTGTCCAAGTCATGTTCTGTGACCAGCCTGTGGGCCTTGTAGTTTGCATCCATTCACTGCAGTACAGACATATAAGAGCAGTAAAGGGGGTGAATGTTGCACCTAATGCACTGTCAGGCACTCTGTGTGGACAGTTCTCAGTGGAGTGGACATTTGTCCTGGTTTTCCATTCATTTTAATAGTCATATGTAACTGTTAGTACTGTATACATCTGATATAGTGGATTTGAGGGTCTGCCTGGCTGTGATGTTGCTTCACAGCATCTGATTGCTGGGAATATTGCTGTCTCATGCCGTGTGTGTGTGTGTGTGTGTGTGTGTGTCTGTCTCTCTCTCTCTGTCCCTTTTGTTCGCTGTAGCCCCTGCACTACAGCATGTAGAGACGGCAGCGCCTTCCCCTTCTGGTTTTTGCAAATGAAAATGGAGGAGATGGCCCTGTCCGGCATGGACAACAGTAAGATGGAGGTGGGTTATTGTTCTTGCGTGTGTCTGTATCTGTATTGAGTTCTAGACTGAGATGCTCCGGCTTATATCACCTCGCAGACATCGGACTGCGGTCAAGGGCACGCCGAACGCGTTACGAGTTGTCGTCCACCGATACGTTCACCATTACGCCTCCGTCACCACACTTAAAAACAAGCCCTCTGCATGGCTTTGCTCATCCCATCCAGGAAGGTGTTGCCATCATTGCATTTGTGTTGCAGCATCTTCAGATCACAGCTCGAATCAGCATGCGGGCCGGTCCTCAGGGACCCGCGGAATGGTCCACATTTGAGCTCCGACTCGCAGCTCGTACACAAAAATATGGATCATCTGGGGGCCGGGGTTTGAGACCCACTGATTGGTATTCTGTGCCCGCTGGGATCGGCTGTACAGTGCATTGTAGGATTGTAAGTCGGCTCCAACTAGCAATTACTTCTATAATCGATTAATCTAGCGACTTATTCGATTAACTGAACCTCTACGGTTGCCTCACACTTTGCCCTATCAATCAGAGTCCTTATGGGATTATCTGTCTGCAACACCTCGGCGGTTATTTTCAGCCCAGACTTTCCTAATAAGGCCGTCTAAGTGACACAAAGCGTCGGTTCTATTATAACAAAACGATAGAAACCCTGTCCCTCCCTACACTTCCTGTAGGGAAGTCTGTCAACCAGCGCTTATTTCTGTAGTCGATTCATTTAAAGACTGTTATTAGATCAGTTTAACCATCACAGCACTGCCAAATTTATATGAACATTTAAAAATGTAGAAAACGGGCCAAGATCCACCTGAATTGACTTTACAGAGAAATACAACATACGTTTCCGAGGGACTACATATGCAAAACAATGTAGTAGAATTTATTCACACATGCACATTTGAGCACAGTTGTCCAGCGTCACCTAAACATGCTTTTCAAAATCCGATGGCTGGCAATAATCAGTGAAATCCTGATTTTAAACATCGGTTAACTGTCCACTGATTCTGGTTACTTTGTCATGTAAGACCAGATTCTTGTGAGTGGAGAGTTATGATTGTTTTACAGTAGTGACAGTAGTGAGTCATTATATCTTCCATTTCACCACAATTTGATTCAATTATGATTCTTTAAGAAACGATTCACTGCACTGTTATTTCACCTTTCGTCAGTCATACGAGACCAGATTCCGGGGAGTGGAGTTCTGAAGCTGAAAGGCAGATTAACGCCCCCAAAACATATTTAAAATCACTGGTTTTGCATAAACAGCGTGTAGCGTTTGGCTGAAAGGAGGCAAAAAGATTGTTTGGGTTGTTTAGGCTACTAGGCATGTGTATATTGGAGGACTGCTTGGGCTTGATTTATAATGCCTGCATCCACCCACTTAGGCTACCAGTCACATGCACACCTGACTGCAAAATCTACAAAATCTAGTGTCCTTTTTTCCTGCACCCACCGCTTCAACCGCATACCACGTCCCCACTATGCAGGGCTTTGCCTGTGGTCCTCTTCCACACCTGCCTGAGTTTGCACGCGTTAAAGCAAATGAGGGACAAATACTAAGAAATTCCTGTAAGTATTTTACATTTTATTGTTTCTGTGGTTCGTTCAGATTGTTATACTGATAATATGTAATGATACATTTTGTATTTGGGACAGTCGTGGGCTGGAGGTGAGGGAACCAGCCTTGTGACCGGAAGGTTGTTTGTTTGATACGGCTGCCCACCACTCCGGGCAAGTGTGCTCACTGCCCCTAGTGTGTCTCCACTAGTGTGTATGTGGTGTTCCACTGCATGGGATGGGTTAGATTACAGAGGTGAAATTTCCACGTTGTGGGACTAATAAGGGTCACGTCATCTTACTTTTAATCTTAATCTTAATGAAATTAGAAAAGCATTTTCACGAGTGGGCTCAGATGTTTGGTCCTTCTAAGTGTTTTTATGCGCTTTACAGTTAGAATAGGATCAAAATGCTGGTAGGAACACCCATGTCTATAACCAGACTGAGGAATTCATTTGAACCGATCCAGTAAATTTAAATTGTCGCTTCACTGTGTCGTACTTCATTTGCATTAAGTTGAGAAAATCTCCAAATATCCAAACTAGTGCACCATATGCTGAACAGGGCGTAGCTGTGGATACAGCCTGTGTTGTGACTGGTGTGTTTTTCTGATTGTGGTGACCAGTATAATGTCCTTTTCCAGGGCATCGCTCAGGAGATCCTGGCTGACCTGGTGGAGGACGCATGCTTGGGGTTGTGCTTTGAGGTGCACAGGGCCGTTAAGCAGGGCTACTTCTTCCTTGACGACACTGACCAGGAGAGCACCAAGGACTTTGGTAATCGCCCACGTTCCTTAAAGTGCATGTGGCTTTGTACCCGTACTCGTTAGTCAGTGAACAGAATGTAAACCTCTGACTGACAAAAGGTCAGTTGTTAAGATTTGTTTTACAAAATAGGGATAAATATCTCACGTTTCACCCAAATTTCATCGGTTCCTTATGAAACGATTCCCTGCAGTGGTAAATCTCTCATTTCATCACAGTGTGCTTCAATTATGAGTTCTTAGGAAGTGATTATGATTATTATTCTTTACAAAAGAGTTCAGTGCATCATTTTCTCACATTTCACCACTATTTGACTCAACTATGATTGTTTTCAAAGCAATTCAGATATCGTTATATCTCGCGTTTCCCCCTGATTTCATTCAATTATGATTCTTTTGTTATTTTTGTTTTAATGCATTTTTAAATATTGCATTTCACCACAGTTTGATTATTTTGTTTCGGTATGATTCAGAATAATTTTTTTTATTGCATTGTTTTTACAATGAAATTGAGTTTTTTTTTTTTTTTTTTTTTTTTAATTCTGAAAATACAAATATAACAACTTTTTCCGCAGTAGTGCAGGGGGTCACTGTCCTGGTGACCCCATACCACATACTTGCAAGCTCATTGTAGGCTGGATTGGATATGTTAAAGGAGGCAAGACACAAAAATGTGTAGAGCATGTAGTTACTAAGGCTGTGATGTCCGGTGACGTTCCACATTGGGATGCACGTTGATATTGGAATCATATCGGCTTCAGCAGAAATTGCTTTAAAAATGACTGCTAGGGCTGATCGATTTGGGGGAAAATATCTAATTGTGATTATTTTCTACAAATGAAGCTCCAGGCCTTTTGTTTTTCTCAAGAATATATATATATATTACACACAGTAATCTGCGAACGTTTTAGGCATCTAAGCAAAATTTTAAACAATTGACCTCAGCAGTGAGTTTAGCAGAATATACATTAGAATAAAGTCATATTCATAATTCAAATAAACATGAAAACAATAAAAAGTAACGAATTTCTTGGGTCCATATTTTTCCTCGACACCTTCACAGCCGCCACATAGACTCGTTAATATCATCAATTACATCATGAGCTCAATTTACTGAAGCACTGATTGGTCAAACCAGGAGCTGCTTTTTAACTACATATAATACTGAGCTTCCTCAAGGAGAGGCTTGGAAATGGTTAAACAAACACACAAACACCCAGAAAATCACTATTTATTTTATATGATATATACATATATCATTATTAATTCGTATTCTTTAAATTTGGTTTATTCAAATAATAACACTTCTCAGCAAATAAACGCAAATTACACAAATAAATAGATTTTGAAAATGTGTCTTGGGTGCCTAAGACTTTCGCTCAGCAGTGTGTATGTGTGTGTATATGTATGTATGTATGTATGTATGTATATGTGTGTGTATATATATATATATATATATATATATATATATATATATGTGTGTGTGTGTGTGTGTGTGTGTGTGTGTGTGTGTATATATATATATATATATATATATATATATATATATATATATATATATATGGCCCTCAATTCCCATATCAGTGCAGTCCTAGATCCACTTCCATGTCGTGGGATCATTTTGGACTTGTTTGTGACCTTTATTTGCCTGCGAGTTGATATTTGACCAACAAATAGAGCAGCTGATTTAATATGTGTGGATAAGTTTGGCAAATTATGGGTATTATTTGTAAGATTGGCAAACATTTGAATTCATTAAGTTGCAAGCAATCTGGACCAAAAGTGCTTACAGCAGCCCCCACGTGTCAAACACAAGGCATGTGGGCCAAGTCAGGCCCGTGGCGCAATCCTATTGGACCATGAGCTGCGCTACAGTCACCAGCATGCACTGTAACATAATGTGTGCTCCCACCCCCTCCCCAACAACAATCTATGGAACGGCACCAAGCAAATGGGCAGTTGTAAAAAACCAACTGCACGCTGGGGACATTTAAAGAGCTTTACCAGTGACCTGCAGCTAATGTAGTCTGTTGGTTTTATATGAAACAATTTGTGTTTAATATAAATTTAATATGCCGCTGGTCAGTGGGGCTCATGGCAAAATGGTGAGTAAACACAAAAAAAAAGGCTGGCCCTCTGCGCCAGCCTGACCTTGATTTCACACTCCTCATGTGCTTGCATGTCCATGACTGCCTGGTTTCCCCTCCAGGTTGTTGTTAATATCAACAGAACATGTCCCCATTTGTGCTTGTAAACAAAGTCTGAATTTTTCCACTACAATTCCTTTCACCTGAACTCGGTCCCTTTGTTTCCCACTGGTAGAAATTGTGGACCAGCCCGGCGTGGACATCTTCGGTCAGGTGTACAACCAGTGGAAGAACAAAGAGTGCGTGTGTCCCAACTGCAGCCGGAGCATCGCCGCGTCCCGCTTCGCCCCTCACCTGGAGAAGTGCCTGGGCATGGGCCGCAACAGCAGCCGCATTGCCAACCGCAGGTACCCTTACGCTTCTTTTCAGCAGTTTCCTCCGAACGAGTTGTTCAAAAAATCGCAACAGATTACGTATCAAAAACTTGTCCGTCCTCAAATTAGCCTGTTCATTTCATCCGATTAGGTCAGGGCCTGGTAGTGGTCACCGAGGCCATTTTCACACTTGGACCATTTCAGCATCTGAAGTGGACTCGTGGTTTTCTATGTATATGAGAACATGTGAAAGGAACCCAGGCCCCTCTTTAACAGCCCCAGAGATGAGCCAAACTCAAAGCATCTCTCCAGGTGGTCTCTACAGTTCGTTTGTAGTGTTTGTGGTCTGATTGATTGGTGCATTGTGAAAACTAAAGGGCCCCAGTCTTTGTGTTTTGCATTATGGTTAAAAGGCCTCAAAGCTTATTGTATAAAACCAGCATTGCACTGGGTGAAAACAGGCTGCTCAGTATCATATATAAGGCATGGGGACACTTTAGAATGGTGTTTTTAAATGAAGCAGACGCTGAGTGAACTCTCAGCAAGATGTTAAAAGCATATGAGGGTTAGGATTAGGTTTTGGGTTGAGGTTAGGGTTAGGATTAGGGCCAGGGTGAGGGTTAGGATAAGGTTTTTGGTTGAGGTTAGTGTTAGAGTTATTGCTTTAATTAATTGGTGACAACAATAAATACCATGTTTAGTAAAAAGTCATTTAGGTGAAAGAGGTCACTAGCTGGTTCACTTTAGCAAAATTGAGTTTGGTTCATTTAATAAGAGGGTATATATGAAAACACCCCAGATTACACAGTAACATTCACCAGTGACGGTAAAAACTCATTTATCACGAGTAAATTTACCCACACGTGAATATAACTGAACTTGTAAACATGTTGGGTAGTTTGATGTTCTGCACAGCATTCATGCAGTCATGAAGATCCTGGAAAAATTGTGGAATATGGACATTTGGTTTTCCAGGCCACAATTTCCTGGCCTTTTCAGTGAACTCATTCAGAAAGAACAAAACACATTGACTCATCACTGCTTCACCAGCTGTACATCTCCATGTCCAGCACCAAGGGAAGGAGACCCACTGCTTTGTGTATCTTGCTCCAGTAGACTTAATTGAGCTTGATGATTAGTGGATGGTCTCACGCAGGTGTGTTAAGACAGAGAGAATCTGAGGGGGGGGGTCTTTTAAAGGAATAGTTTGGCAAGTAATCAGATCCACCCTGATTACATCTGCTTACCCCAAATGTGGTTGATCAGCCAAACATGTTTGCTGTCTGCAGTTTCCTGCTGTAGTAAAGCTTCAATGTTAAATTGTGGTGAAAAAGGGCTCCAGCAAAGTCATCTTGAAGCCCTTCTCCAACAAGTAGGTTTCATGTAGATGTTTAGTGTAAGGTAGTTGGAACATGTTGAATCCTGGTCATTATATCATCCTGATTACTGTGTGTGCCTCATTAATGTGTCCTAGTTAGTTTGAGTCAGTTGTGTTGTTGGTAGGTGGCTGTAAATAGAGAAAGATAGATAGCACATAGAGAAAGAAAACGGTGTAAATAAGAAATCCCTTCATTAAGCAGGTTTGTCTAAACCTTTGACTGCTGCTGATTTTGCTGTTCTCTTCTCCCCGTCATTCAGAATAGCCAGCGGCAACAACACAAACAAATCCGAGAGCGATCAAGAGGACAACGATGACGTCAATGACAATGACTGGTCCTACGGGGCAGAGAAGAAAGGTGTGTGTGTGTGTGTGTGTGTGTGTGTGTGTGTTCAGTTATTACAGTGTTAGTCCAGTATTGCTGCTACATTTTTAGGAGCTCTAAAGGCCACTACACATCGGACCCCACACTGTGTTAATGTTTAAACGTTTCATCCGGGGTCAGTGCGCAGTGGCGCTCTGCGACTGCTGAGTTCTTCAGCGTGCTGCTCAGAATTCTGCAGCGAAATTAAAAGCCAGAGTAGATGGTGCCTTGAAATTCGCACCGAGAAAGGCAGTGAGTAAACTAATGAGGTAATGGTGAGTTTGCTCAGCTAACATTACTAACCAAGTCTTTTTTTTTTTTCCTCTCACATTGAATCTTTCAGTTCAAAACTGGCTTGTTTTATAGAGTTACTCTGCTCATATTGCTCAGTTTCACTGTCTAGTGGCACTCTGCCACCCCTTGGTGCTTTCTCTGTATTGCATTGCCATTTAGCACCACTCTCGCTACAGCAAAAAGCCATTTAGCGGTGCTCTCACTGCGACGCATTGCCGTTTAGCAGCCCTCTTTCTGTGTCTGTCGTTTAGTGGAGCTCTCGCTGTGAAACATTCTATGTAGTTTATAAGCACTTTGTGCTGTATCTGCTATGGTGAGCCATATCTGGTGTGCAGTGGCCTTATAATTACATCTAAAAAAACCAGTGTGGGATGATTCGTGTCTCGTGTGTATCTTTTCACCTTTGTTTTATTTTGTGTTGCAGCCAAGAAGAGAAAAGCAGACAAGGTATTTTTCCATTCTTTGAATGATGCTTTAAATTTTCAGTAATAGACCTGCTTTTACATTTACAGCATTTAGCAGACGCTCTTATCCAGAGCGACTTACAAAGAGAGAAAGACAGTCCTGACCTCAGAAACTGCTAGAAACAAAATACGATATATATTGCAATCAGTAGTTCATTCAACTGGAGCCTATCCCAGTGCTCTCCGGGCAGAAGGCAGGATACACCCTGGACAGGTTGCCAGTCCATCGCAGGGCAGACAGACAGAAACAGACAGTCACTCACACCTAGGGGCAATGTAGCACGTCCAATTGGCCTGACTGCATGTCTTTGGACTGTGGGAGGAACCCGCAGAACCCGGAGGAAACCCACGCAGACACGGGGAGAACATGCAAACTCCACACAGAGAGGACCCTGGTCGCCCGGCCGGGGAATCAAACCCAGGCGCCTTGCTGTGAGGCAACAGCGCTACCCACCACGTGACCGTGCCCCCCCCAGACCATTACCTGAGAATGACTATTTATAGCTGTGTTATATAATGGAACAAATGCCGCCCCACCCCCCACCCAGATTAAAACACTGTTATGATGCATCATCCCCAAGTCATTGCACTTATGCAGAGGCCTAGATAAGGAAAGACATACTGTATTTTAACTTAAGCAGAAATATATAGTACTATTCTATATGTGGTGTTCTTAACTAGGCCTCAGCCTTAAGTTACATTACTTGGAAACAATGCTTTATAACACCTCAGCCTTAAGTTACATTACTTGGAAACAATGCTTTATAACAGTGTTATAAACAGAACTAATGTCTGTCACTTTAGTTTAGAGGCCCTATATGTCAATACGATATTATTTACTTTGTGAAACCACAGGTCGTTTTGCGATTAATGGTATAAGCTGTTCATAACTACCCAACTACTGCTCTCTAAATGTTATTCAGTGCTTATGCATGTTATGAACTCCTTATGAAGGTAGCCTTCGAATACACATTTTCAGCACAGTTTCTATTTAATATTATTAACCAGCGTGTCTTGGCTGTCCTTCTCTGATGCGTTTCTCTGTGCTCCTGTGATGCAAAAAGATCTGCAGGTAGATGTTTCAAGTCTATTTCTTTTCTCCACAGAATTCAAATTCACCAAGAAGATCCAAATCCTTAAAACACAAAAATGGTGAGTATGTGTGCTTTTATGGGATGAAATGCCAAAATGTAATGGCAAAACATGTATATGGAACCATAAAACGGTAGTAAAAAAGACCTGTTTATTTTTGCATAGATTCCATCAGAGAACAGTGCAGCTGAGCTTCAGCAAGGGGGCGGGGGCGGGGGGGGGTGCGTGTGTGTGTGTGTGTGTGTGTGTGTGTGTGTGTGTGTGTGTGTGTGTGTGTGTGTGTGTGTGTGTGTGTGTGTGTGTGTGCATACATACATACACACACACACACACACACACACACACACACACACACACACACACACATATATATATATATATATATATATATATATATATATATATATATATATATATATATATATATATATATATACACACATATACATACAAACACTGTTACTATTTTCTTTCTGTATAACATTTACTAGATACTATTTCTGTGTAATCAAATGGATTTCATGTCCGTGGTCATTCAGAGTGGTTTGGTGTGAAACGTTCCGTCCTAGAGAAACTTATTGAGTCAGGATTGTTCACAGTGGTGGTGACTGGAACGTTTATGCTGCCTGATGTCTGAGACATTGTTTTCTAATGTTTTTTTGAAGTAACAATTTTGGCCTGAAATGTATTTTTTAAAAGCCATTCACAGTGGAGGGGTATGTGCAGGGCATTCCGAGGCAAAGTTGTTTACAGATTTACAGCTATTTGACCTTCATTAACATAGAATCTCAGACATGTGGGGGCTCACTGACTGTTTTGGACAGTAAACAAAATGGCTATATTTGTCTTGTACGCATGGTGATTCCTGGTTCCATTCACCACCACTGTAAAGAAATCCGAGTTCCCCTAACCTCGTGTTAAATCACTCTCTGCGAGTTTCTTTATTCAGAGGTATGTTTTGCGTATCTGTAAGACCATAAAGATGCATGAATGTGTTTACTGGAGTGATGTAACCGTTGGATGATCTTGATCTAACATCAACAATATGAATTGTACACGCAGGAGTGAGGATGACCGACTGACGACGATCCGTGCTCGTCCTTCAGCTTTGCTGGGCTCCAAGCGGCGCGGCGAGAACCAGGAGAGTTCGTTTGTGTTGCTAAGAGATGAGTCGTTTCCACAGTAACACTGCTGTCGATGGGAGGCCCCTCCAGTCACTACCCACAATGCCGTTTGGCTCACCTTGAGAAGCAGATGCATGACCCTTGAACTGACCGGCAGAAGCGACATCAATTAGCTTCATCATTCAGTTTACACGAGTGTTGTTTGTTTTAATTTTTTTATATAAATTCGTCTGGAATATTTTGCACAATGAATCGATGTTGTGTTGATCGTCTCGTCTTGACACCGTAGCTTGATAGTTCTTCAGCCTGACCGTGTGGAACGTGCACAATAAGGGAAGCTCTCAGGAAGGACGTGGGCAGGGCCATTGGTTACAGTGGCAGGTGGGAGTGGCTGATCGCGGAGTGATGGATGCCTCCCTTCACAAAGACTGATTCTTTTTTTTTTCTTCTTCTTCTTTCTCATTCTGAGGATGTTTGTAAGAGAAGGAACCATAAAGTCAGGACTGATAAATCATCAATCACTATGCTGCTTTTCACCTGTTCTCAAGGCTTAAGAACTGCAACGCCTTGACGAATAATTATGATCTTCACACTTTTACAGGAAAAAAAAAAATTAAATGAATCTTTGGGACTGTATATGGACACTTGAACTTGCCACTGACAGAAAGGCATACCTATTCCTTTGAGGGGAACGAATCAAGGCTTGAGCTCCTCCTTTTATCGTTTTGCATTTTCGGTCTTGTTTCTGTGTACTAGATGTTTACAGTGTAAGGAATCGTGTGTCTTCACTGTGTTGTAACTGTACATATTTGACTAGGTGAAAAATGCTGCTATCCTGGCCATGAGCTGTATGCTTGTGGACATGTCCCGTGTAATAAACGATCAGAACCATGAACGTGTGTAGTCCCTGACCACTTTATTAGAAACCCCTGCCTTGTTGCTCCAACTTTTTGGTGTACCATTATACAGGCCCATTCCGTACCAGTTTCAATAAGCTCTCATCTACTTGGTCTCACCATTTTTTTTTCTCAGGGGATTCATTGGGTTCCATTACTTTTAGCTCAATTGAAGGTTCTTAGTTCTTAGTTCCATAGATCAGGTGAACATTGGTGCTGATTTAAGCACTTACATTCACTTAAAGAAATAATTGCTCATTTTCCTTTTCAACCCCATGGTTCAATATATTAATATGCAAGGACATGCCAGGTGTGAGAGGCGGTGTGGGGCCAGAGCCCAGGAAACGGAATATTAACCCATTACTGTATAAAGACACACTCAGTTTATGTGTTCAGCCTTTAATAACTAACATAGCTGTGACTCACTGAGTGATCCCCTTTACTAAAACTGCCTTTCTGCACATTTCGAACAAATAAAGGGGAAGAAAATGCTGAGACTCAGCAGGGAGATGGGCAGCTGTTGTCAGGAACTGACAATGGTGAATGCAGAAGTGGGAACAACAAGCACCGCCACCAAACAGGAACCACCAAACTGCCAGTGTTTGCCATTTTTGGCCTCTGCGTCTGCTCTGCTGCAAAACACGGACCTTGGTGTCCACCATAACAAGAAGCTTAAAGGGCCCGTGCCATGATTTCTTTAATGAAAACCTTTGTTTTTTAACAGTGGTGAAAGTTTCAAAATGTCCTTTTCACTCTCCAGTCCATAAAATCAAACTGCAAAAACTGTGGTTTTAGTTAAGCATGAACACTCCTCCCATTCCAAATGAAGTGATGCGGAGTGTTGTTCCTGCAGAGTTATTGATAAATGGATTGTCACAGTATTCCAAAGGATCCACACGTCCGAAAGAAGCTGCTGAAGCTTATGTTTTCTGTCCATGAGGTCTTCAGTCTGAACTTAACAGTTTGTGTCTCATTCCAAACTCTTTGCTAGTTGCTGCTTTTCCAGCAACTGTATTCACAGTTGATTTGGACCTGAGGCCTAATAGGCAGGATAAATGTGAAAAATTCTGCAACATATGGACAAAAGTATTGGGACACCTTCATATTACACCCACAGGGGCTTTTATGACATCCCATTATAAATCCATAGGGATTAATATGGAGTTGGTCCTTCTTTGCAGCTACAACAGCTTCCAGCATTCAGACAGAAGAGCATTTGTGAGGTCAGACACTGATGTTGGACGAGAGGGCCTGGCTCACAATCCCCATTCTAGTTCATCCCAAAGGTGTTCGATGGGGTTCAGGTCAGGGCTCTGTGAGGGCCAGTCAAGTTCTTCCACATCAAACTCACCCAGCCATGCTGGAACAAAAAAGGGTCTTCCAACAAACTGTTCCCACAAAGATGGACACATACAATCGTCCAAAATGTCTTGGTGCTGAAGCATTAAGATTTCCCTTCACTGGAACTAAGGGTTCTAGGCCAACCCCTGAAAAACAAACCCATAGCATTATCCCTCCTCCACCAAACACACAATGCAGTCAGGCAGGTAATGTTCTACCAGAACCCAGACTCGTCCATCAGACTGACAGATAGAGAAGCTCTGTAGTATGACCCATTCTACTGCTGTTTGTCTATCAAGATTGCAAGACTATGTGCTTAATTTCATCCACCTCTTAGCAGTGGGTGTGGCAGAAACACCTGCATTCAAAAATTATGTCCCAATACTTTTGTCCATTTAATGTATCTCACTAATGTTAAATCACTGGTAAAAAGATGTACATGTGAGAGTGGCAGTGTCTGTGTTTCCATGCAAAGATTTTTGCCAATCCGATTGAATACATTCCAGTTACAGATTAACAATCTGATGGAAAATCTTCGTTTACATGCTCACTACAAGTAATCCGATCCAAAATGGCATACATGCGTGGAGAATCACTTAGAGTAAATGTTACCATGACAACGAACATCATGTGAGGCCAGACAGAGTGAGATGAACAGCAGTGAGCAGTGATTGTGTTTTTAATTGCTTTAAAGTGATGTCAGACTCAGGAAAACATCCTTCACACGTCCTTATTAAAGAAGGCCAAGAGGAAGACATCATGTTCTGAGACACATAAGCTGGACGTCCGTCCCACTGCCGTCTTTTAAAGATCAGAGCATAAACTTCGTCTCCTCTGCAGACCAGTTTCTGCTCCGCCGTGTTGAATGGTATAAACTCTCCATTAGGGAATGTAATCGGATACAGGCTTTTACATGGATATTATTCTTATATTCAATGGATTATTTACAGGATTACCCACCTCGTTCAATCAGATAGAAACTGTATTCTGAATGGCCTCAATCAGACAAGACACTTCTGATTGAAGTGTGCACATGGACGTATTCTGATTTAGCTATTAGTTGGTTTTTTAACAGATTGTTAGGCTGCATGTAAACGTGGTTAGTGATGCACTCGGGCCTTCATAAAAGAGGGTCTAATGACACACTCAGCTGATCTCAGCTAGGGCTGATTGATTTGAGCAAAATTTGTTAATTGCAATTTATCTGACCACTACTGCAGTTGTGATTTAAATTTCAAATGTTTTCTTATAAATTAAAGTCCATGCTTTTTTTTTTCACACAGGAGACCAACATTCCCACTGTTTCTAGCTTGTTGTTGTTGTGATGTCACAACACATGGGAGTTTGGTTGCTTCTGATTAGTCTACTCCTACAAGCAGTCCACAAGCTCTGTGAATTAGGCTAAATCTTCCCACTTAAAAGTCAGTTTCAACTTTTCAATCTGCGCTCTTTCAAATTGCGATTTCGACATAAAAATGATTTATCTTTCGGCTCACAAGTCGATTCGATTCGATTCGGCTTCACGATTTTTATATCTCACGATACAAACAACGCGGTTGCCTTCAGTGCCATAACTAATCAGTAATGGAGCGCATTGTTTGCATCGGAATATCACGATGCATTGTTAACAAAGTCTTTTGTTTTGCATCTGAAATAAGTTCACTGCGGATAATAAGCTCAAAACACACACACACACACACATATATATATATATATATATATATATATATATATGTGTTATAGATGTTTACGTCAGTCGTTTACTCTTAGGGGGAGTCAGAAGAAACATTATCCGGCAACCGAGTTGCCCATAGAAACGGTAACCCCCGCGCTGAGACATTGGTCACGCGCTTAGACAAAATTACGAGGAGCCAATCATAAAGCCGGACAGATGCGGTAGGGGGCGTGGTCAGAGAGAGAGAGAGAGAGAGAGAGAGAGAGAGAGAGAGAGAGAGACAGTAACAGTGAGTGAGAGAGTGTGCGTGTGAGTTGAGTGTAGGATTGCGGGCAGCATGGCCTCCAGAGCGGGGTTCCTCCCGAGCAGCCCCGCTGGCCCCGGCGGTGCGAACCCCGGCGCCGCGGGTCCCCCAGGCGGAGTGCGGATGGCGGGGGTGCCACCGAGCGCGGGGGGCTACCGGGGTCTTCCCAGCCCCGCTGGACAGTACCCGGTAAGGCACCGCGGCGTCAGCGCGCTCCCTCGGAAAGTTCGGGAAAGCCGTTAGAGCCGTTATCTCCGTTTAACCCCCCGGTTCCCTGAACTCGGCCGGGTTCGTTATTCTCGTTACGAGCTCGCCTCGCTCGCTCGCACGCGCTTTGTCTGAGGGAGCGGCTAGCTTAGCTAAGCTAACGTTAACTGACACTACACAGAGCGCAGTTTGAGTCGCGCAGCGTTTATTTTATTCGAAATAAACACCAAACCTGTGCTTGGTGCGAACCCGCCGAGCCAACGCTACACCGCCACAGCCTCTTCAGCCATTCGGAGTGAAAACGTCACGGTAAAAAATGAGAGGAAAGCAGTTTTAGTTTTCCCTCTCCATTAGCACGAACGCTGGAACTTCCGCGTCTCCGAAGTGAAACCGCTTCTGTGAACACGGCTGAAATTTATGACCGTCACACCGAAACGAGCCGCCTGTTTCATGCTTAAAATATGCGATTTAACGTTTTTTTGTGTGTGAATAAAACTCGCTAAATTTCAGTTTTAAGATCCTGTCATCGCTGTTGAGCTTTGACGCGATGTTGCGTCACATCTCGAAAACAGACACGAAAACAAGGAGCTCCAAGAACTGAGTTTGGGTCTGGAGTCTGGGGTGGGCAATATAACGATATTTTAACCTTATCGTGATAAATTATGTCCCAATACACTTTTCTGAGCATATCGTGGATGTCGTCAGTACTTACAGAGTTCTGGTTTCATTATAAAGTGAGCATAATTAATTTTATTTGATTAGATTTGTAAAACACTGAATAAAGTGATAAAAGTAGGTTTATTATTTTTATCATCATCACAGTGTTTGTATATGTTGTGCTCCTGCTTCTATTTTGTCTGTTGCGACATATTAAAGTTCGGAAAAACTAAATATTGACCTGCTAAAAAAAAGTTAATTGAAAAACTGAATTTGTGTCTGCATTTGGGGGGTGGGCAATATGATGATATTTTATCTATATTGTGATAATTTATGTCCCAGTATGCTTATCTGAGCATGTCATGGATATCGTCAGAACTTGCAGAGCACTGGTTTCATTATAAAGTGAGGATAATTAATTTGGTTTAACCAGATTTAGTGCAGTGCAGTTTGTAAAACACTTGACTAAAATCGTTATAGTGGGTTTATTATTATTGTTGTTATTATTATTATTATTATTATTATTATTATCATTATAGTATTTTTAAATGTGGCACTCCAGCTTCTATTTTGGCTGTTCCGGCTTATCAAATCTCAGAAAAACTGAATATCGTTATGCATATTGTGTGTCATGAAAGTGTATTATAAAAGAGTTGTAATACAGTGTTTTTGCCATGTTGCTCATCCTCACCTGCATTGCTGTATTTTGTGTTGTAACATGTTTGTATATGTTTCTGACCCAGCGTCCCGGAATGCCACCCAGCCGAAGCATGCCCATGGGTGGGATAGGGCCAATGGGTTCCCCCATGCCCGGGCCATCCTACGGAAGCGGCATGCCCGGACGCCCCGGAATGCCTCATTCGTCGCTGGACCCAGCCCGCAAGCGACTGCTCCAACAGCAAGCGGGGGGGCTGATGGGACCCCGGAGAGGGTGAGCGCTAACAGGGGTATGGGTTCAGGTTGGAGCTAGCTGATCCCAGTGGTTTTGGGCAGTGGTATCCACCTGCAGAACCACAGTATTGCAACTTTCAGACCCGCACTTTCAGCTCCTGCGCCTCTGTTTAGGAATCGCGGATGTGCTTTGGCTCTCAGAAAGACAAGATTAAACAGTGGATTGAATATCTACTACATTACTTTTATTAGATGAGAGAAAACGGAGAAGCTCTCTGTATCAATAGTGACGTCTTTTGGTTTCTTTCACTACTAAGGTACATTTCGGTGCTGCCATTAAGCAAATCATTACTGATTACCCACTTGTTCATACAGCCAATCTCTCCGGCTCCACCGCCCCACACATTGCCTTTTATTTCATGATCACTTAGGCTCAGTTGCTCTCTACGTAATACGCAGTGTAGGTCTTAAAATACGGCACTCAGTGTGTAGTCTGTCTATAAAAAAAAAAAAAAGAGCCATTTGAGATTGTCACATGTGAACAATTCTCTACTGGATATACACTCACCGGCCATTTTATTAGGTACACTTGTTCGATTGCTTGTTATCACAAAAAGCTAATAAGCCAATCACATGGCCGCAACTTAATGCATTATGGCATGTAGAGGTGGTCAAGACAATTTGGTGAAGTGCAGACTGAGCACCAGAATGGGGAAGAAAGGTGAAAGTGACCTCACTTTACAAGTGACCTCCCTTTTGCCTCTGGAATTGTTTGTGTGCTCATCCATCCTCATTAGGTTCTCTTACAGCAGTGTAAAACCATCAGTGCGTCGTGAAGCAATTATATAAGGGCAACTACTGTCTTGAGTTCATGTTGTTACATTATAATGAATTATACTAATATTCATAAAAGAGCAGTTATTTTTTGGCCAAAATAAATTATTATTGTTACATAACACTGCATATATCATTAATGTCTACACTTCAGTTCAGTTGCTTGTTAACACAAATAGCTTATCAGCCAATCACATGGCCGCAGCTCAACGCATTTAGGCATGTAGAGGTGGTCAAGCCAACTTGCTGGAGTGCAGACCGAGCATCAGAATGGGGAAGAAAGGGGATTTAATTGACTTTGAACGTGGCGTGGTTGTTGGTGCCAGACGGGCTGGTCTGAGTATTTCAGAAACTGCTGATCTACTGGGATTTTCACGCACAACCATCTCTAGGATTTACAGAGAACGGTCAGAGAAAGCGAAAATATCCAGTGAGCGGTCAGTTGTGTGGACGAAAATGCCTTATTGGTGCGAGAGGTCAGAGGAGAATGGGCAGACTGGTTAAAGATGATAGAAACGCAACAGTAACTCAAATAACCAACCAAAATCTCGGAGGAATGTTTACAACACCTTGCTGAAAGTACGCCACGAAGAATTTTCTGAAGGCAAAAGGGGGTCCAACCTTTTACTTGCAAGGTGTACCTAATAAAGTGGCCAGTGAGTGAATATAGTGCACTATTTTTGTGTAGAAGTCCAAATTTCACAGAGTTTATTGAAAGTCGTTTACTCATTCTAATCAAAGCTAGTTTGAAAAACAGCTCTGCACAACTTGCTCCCAGAACTGTGTGATGCGTTCGCGTTCCCAGATGCGATGTGGACGTGGTCGGGGTGGCACAGAGATTTCAGCCCTCGTTTAACGGGCCATCGCTCATCCTGCCCCGTGTTTCTGAGCTGCAGACAGTCATTAAAAGATTGCAAATGGCTGTTAAGATGATTCAACTTAAAGCAAAATCCCAGTTAAATCCCTCCATCTTGCTTGTTTTGATGCAGCCCCTAATCATGGTAGCTTACGTCATCGTTTCTTCGCATAATTGTAGTGGACAGAAACACGACTTGATCCGTTTTTCTGCTGAAATACATGAGCATAGCGTTTGCTAGACGTTTGAATGGAAACCTGCTTTGTATGATGTAGAACGTTGTTTGTTGTTGGAAGCACGCTTTTCTAAGTGTGCACGTGAAGAGAAAGTGTGCAGAGTAGAACTCGAAATGGAATTACTAATTTGCTAATTAATAGCGATGAAGTGTGACTGATGAATTAAAAACAGCAGCAGTTTTTCAAAATTGCAGTCATTCAGAGTGGTTTGGTGCGACATGGTTCTTTACCATGGTGGTGAATGGAGCTCATCAAAGGTTGCCAGGATTTGTCACAAATATAATCATTTTATTTACTATCTAAAACCACCAGTGAAGCTACAAATGACTTCTGAGTTTTTATAAGTGATGTTGATGGTGAAACAGTGGAAAATCTAAAGTTTTCTTTGGGGACTTTGTTGCCTGGATGATTGGATTAAAAAATATTTTAGGCAAAAATCTTATCTCAAAAGTATAAAACACTGTCTTACCGGTGAATTCATAGCCATTTCATGTAGGAGCTTTCTGTGAAGGAGCTTTAAGAGGCATTTCAGGCTTTTCAGACGTCTGGTTCCCATCACCACCACTGTGAAGAATTCCGACTAATTCTGAAGGAACCTTGGGACATTAACTTTGAAGAGCTTATTAAGTTGATGTAATAATAAAAAATAGTGATCATATTATTGTTATAAGAAAAGTAGAAAATATCATGATGTTAAGTTTGAGTCCAGATTGTCCACCGCTGCTCTGACATGTTTGAAAACACTACTCATAGCAGCTCCACAAGCACTACTCTGTCAGTGTCACTGCTGTTCTGAGAATGATCCAGCACCCGAATAATATCTGGACAGCAGCAGTCCTGTGGTCAGAAGCTGCCCAGTGATGAATGAGGTGGAGGGGGCTGACAAATCATGCCTGACAGCAAAGGCTTGGGTTCCCCGAATAAACAGCTGTGAATACGAACAGAGGGCTGTTTAAAAGAGGTTGATCTTTTGGCTTGTGCTAATTGACAGTGGCTTGCCTTTGAGCTTAGAAAGGCCTTTTTGTCCTGTTAGTCAGAGATGCATTTGTTTACAAGCTGAAGGGTGGGCGAAGGCGTTGGTGTGAAACAAAGGAAGCTTAACTCTAAAGATGTCTCATGATCTTAACTGCTGGAATAGGCCGAGAGGCAGATGTGTGATTACAGCTGTGCCCACTGTCCAGTTTTAAAAACAAGGCTAGGATGAAGAACAGACTTGCTAATGTTGGATAAATTAGTGAGTCTGTTATTCAGGACGACTTTGTGTCAGACAGATCTCACTTTCTTGGAACTTCACCTGACCTACTAACCTTTTTATTCAGTTAATTAACTCCATTTCACAGCGGCTATAAATTGCATTTTCAGTGCATTTTGGCCTTAAATTGAAATATTTTGAAATAAATTTGAAATTATTTTATTCAGTTTAAATTAGGGGTGAGAGTATGATATTTTACCCGTATCATGATACGTAACACCACAGTATTTTTTTTTTTAAGCATATTGTAGATACTGTTAGTACTTAAAGCACAAACACTGAGTGCATTTGCATGCACTTATTATTCCAGTAACTGCAGAAAATCAGATTTTGTCAGTAATCCGTTCAACACATTTACATGCACTTAAGTAATCAGTTAATGGGGAAACTCCAGGTCTGCATGAGGCAGACAGTAATCAGATTTCTGCTTTGCAACCAGCCAGTAAACTCACAGATGAAGACATGATGTCATGCTGCGGGTTGTTTTTAAAAACATCAGACCACTTTACCTGAAAATATGAAGCGTCAGTGTTTCACTGCGTCTCCCAGTGACACTGCTCATTCACGGTACCACTGTCTGTTCTGCACATGCTTAGACTGAGAAATCGAAAGAAATCAGAGTAAGAGTTCGCTGCACGAATCTATTCAGATTTTTAGACCTTACTCCAGTCTAAGAAATCAGAGTGTGCTGTTAACATGACCATTTGAATAATCAGATAACTGCAGAAATCTGATTATGATCAGATTATTGAGTGCATGTAAACACACTCATCTAACCAATCACTGATCATCGTTTTTGATGTTCCAACGTTATTAATGTAGTAACTAATATTAACAAATGCATAACACTTATTATCACTTAGTCAACACAGTGAAGTGTTACCGAAGTGTCTTATTTGATTATATTCTTAAAAATGTGCACTTTGGCTGCTAATAGGCCTGCAGAAAGAAATGAATCATTCAGTGACTACTGTGTACCTGTTATATCAGTAATGTGGTCATAAAACTGAGGAACTGAAATGTGGGCCACAGAGTTGAATGGGTTCCTTAGAGTTTAATGGATTGAAAGACAGATTTAAATACTACAAATGACTTTCTTTCCTAATGCGAATTACATGCTGAGTAAACTGCCACCAGCAGCGATTAAATGTCATGTTTATCCAAATCGAATTTCTCAAGTTTCTGTTAATTCAGATTTTATTAGGTTTTTGTCTCTGTTTTTTTTGAGTTTTGGAATTTCATAGCTTTCATAACTTACGGTTAGCTTTCAGATTATAGGGATTATACAGGGTTCAAGTAATATATTGTCACTGTTGGGACAAAATCTCCTCATTGCATTTACAAGATTAATTAATTAATGTAAGAGGAATTTTACCAATATTTGTCATTTTGGAGTGTTTTTATTGTTCCATTCATCATGTATTTTTAACACAGTGTAAAGGGCGACTGGCGTATAACATAGTGAACAATGACAAAAGTGGAGATGTGAGTTTTGAAAAGTGAGTTTTGTGCCAACAGCGACGTTACGTACAAAGAAATATCGAGAAAGTTCTTAAATGATCTGCTTTAATGTTTCAGGATTAAAAGACGCAAGATGGCTGACAAAGTCCTTCCACAGAGGGTGAGTTTATCATCTTGCCTGAATCATTTTGTTGCGTTTGTTGTTTGTTTGTTTCCATAACCGCTTTTGTCATCACGCTGCTTTGCAGATTCGAGACCTGGTTCCAGAGTCACAGGCATACATGGACCTCTTGGCCTTTGAGAGGAAGCTGGACCAGACTATTGCCCGCAAGCGCATGGAGATCCAGGAGGCCATCAAGAAGCCCATCACGGTAAAGGGCCCTCCAATTTGCTGTATAGAGAAGGGACGTGGTCTTAAAGTAACTGAAGTATGAGGCTGTGGGTGTTTAATTTATTATGGGGAATTATTTTGGTAGAATTCAGATTTGTTTAAAAAATACACTGAATATACAGATGCGACTTCAGAAACTAGACAGTGGTAGAATATACACTCAACGGCCAATTTATTAGGTGCTAGTAGAAGGTTGGACCCCCTTTTGCCTTCAGAACTGCCTTAATTCTTTGTGGCGTACTTTCAACAAGGTGTTGTAAACGTTCCTCAGAGATTTTGGGTGGTTATTTGAGTTACTGTTGCCTTTCTATCATCTTTAACCAGTCTGCCCATTCTCCTCTGACCTCTCACATCAACAAGGCATTTTCATCCACACAACTGACCGCTCACTGGATATTTCCTCTTTTGCGGACCGTTCTCTGTAAACCCTAGAGATGGTTGTGTGTGAAAATCCCAGTAGATCAGCAGTTTCTGAAATACTCAGACCAGCCTGTCTGGCGCCAACAACCACGCCACGTTCAAAGTCACTTTAATCACCTTTCTTCCCCATTCTGATGCTCGGTCTGCACTCCAGCAAGTTGGCTTGACTACCTCTACATGCCTAAATGCGTTGAGTTGCGGCCATGTGATTGGCTGATAAGCTATTTGTGTTAACAAGCAACTGAACTGAAGTGTAGACATTAATGATATATGCAGTGTTATGTAACAATAATAATTTATTTTGGCCAAAAAATAACTGCTCTTTTATGAATATTAGTATAATTCATTATAATATAACAACATGAACTCAAGACAGTCTTACACACTGATGGTCTTACACAGCTGTAAGAGAACCTAATGAGGATGGATGAGCACACAAATTCCAGAGGCAAAAGGGAGGTCACTTGTAATGAGAGTGCTAATGTATTCATGCTGAACTACATTAGGCATGCTGAGAGGCTGTGGGACCACCTCCACATAATTAATGATGATGTGTTTTGAGTGAAAAAACTTGCCATTAAAATGAATAAGCTGTTCTTCTTGCATTGTATGGCTCTTCCTTCCATTCTAGAATAGATATTGAGGCCATTTGAAGAGGCGTTGGGCTTTCAGGCTTCTTTATTGCTTGGTTATGATTCCTCTAATTGTGTCCATCCATCAGCCTACTGGTTGTCCTCTATTCCCTGATTGCCAGGGCTGAGTGGGCATTTGCACTAGAGCTACTAATGTAGCTAACAAGTAATGGAAGCTTATACCTCACCAATTAGCACTGAGCAAACTGCATCCCACCATCATACGCTTGGCACAAACCATGTTCAGTTGGAAAGTAATCTCAAAAAACCTTGCTTGTTTTGTTTATTATTAAAATTTTTTTGGATGGATAAAATTCCAGCTTTAAAATGGCTTGAAAAGGTCTCCAAAATTGTAACTTTACAGGACAGGGTAAAAACATACGCTAATTTTAATGTAAGTCAATGGAACCAAACTTTTTTCCAAGTAATTTTAGGTCATTTCTTTTGATTCAATTGTCATGGAATTTACACATAATATATAAGACACTCATGCACAGTACACACAGACTAGTTTACAGCCTAATGCACAGCAGTATCAGCATGAATAATGAGTTTAAGGTGGCACAGAATTTAAAGTGGTGCTCCATTTAAGGTAGCACTAAAATTAAACTGGCACTGAATTTAAGGTGGAACATCATTTAAAGTGGAACTCCATTTAATATGTCACTGAATTTAATGTAGCGTAGAATTTAACGTGAGATTACATTTAAGCTAGCACTAAAATTAAAATGGTACAGAATTTAAGGATAAAACAATGTTAAACAGGGTCAGAAACCCTATAAGAAATCATATATTGGATTGATATCAAATGTCACCAATGGTGAGGTGTGTTAGACAGCAGTCAGTGTCCATGGCCATATACTTATGCAATGTAATGAACTTTTAATTGTAAATGATGTAAGTCTTCCTCACTGACAGTTTTTTGTTTGGACTATAAACACATGGAATTATAGTGGCAAGTAAGAAAGTTGAATGACTGGTTGGTGTTTTTGTCCCCTCTAGCAAAAGCGCAAGCTAAGGATTTACATCTCCAACACCTGCACACCTGGCAAGCCAGAGGGGGAGGAGGCTGAGAAGGTGGCATCGTGGGAACTTAGAGTGGAGGGCAAACTGCTAGACGATGTAAGTAGCGTCTATGCATGTATTTGACAGTATTAGGACGGCAGTGATTTGTGAGTGAAGCTCATCAGTCATCAGTGATGTCAATTATGGAAAAAGTTGACACATCACTGCACTGTAAACAAAGCCATTCTGTCAGATTCATATGATACATGTGGTCATTCTTTACAGATTGCAGTTAGTAGTGGGCGCTATGACCAGAAATGAATATCATGGTACAGTCTGATGTATTCACTATACAACTATAGTAAACCTACAGTAAATCTGTACACATTGTGTAAGAAATAAGTTTAAAAATATATAGTTAAATTTAAGTCAATATTGCTTTCTAACACAAGTCCCACAGGCCCAACAAAAACAGTACTACCTGTTGTTTCATGAATTTCTACAAGGGTGTCTAAACTTGGCTTCTTATTCACCAGCTTTCTGTTTGAATCTTCTCTTCCATCCTAAACGGGGTAGCAGTTTCATACTTTTTGGTAGATCTGAAAATTCACATAAGGAAGCATCCAAGCCACAGAAGTTTGGCAGTTGGTCTGGTGTTCATGTTAGACTAAAGCTAACCCCAAAAGACTGGCCATTCCTTTAAGGCCACTGCCTCAAATGCAGAGTGGACTATTTCAGATGCACTAGATTAAGCAGCAATGGGCATTTTCATTTGAAATGTGACAAACATCCCTGACTTGGCCACTCAGCTAAATGGGTGAAAGGTATTCCATGGTATTCAAAAATGATGCCAGTATGTAAAAATAATGACGATATTTCAAAATTCACCAATTTAGGTTTCTTAGGAGCTGAGCAATGGCTAAGAACTACGCTCACCACAGAGCACATTTGATATTTATTCTGACACCAGTCACTTGACTTGTGCTCACAGATATCCTCTAAAAGGGGGTCATAGCATCAGTTAGCTGGAACTGAGCCTGTGCTGCTGTGTGTGCTGTAATGGGCCTGCTGACTTAGCTCTCATTAGCTTAGCCAAAATGCTACAGCCCCTGACACCACAGAACAGGTGAGATTTCAGCTTTTTGTCACTCCAAAAGCAGCCACTCAACCTTTGCTCTCTCAGACGTTAGTTTTTATCATATAAACCTGTTTCAGCAGTCAGTCAGAATTGATCTGGACTGTGGCGTGTGGCACTGCTTGGTTCTGTTTAACCTGTTCTGCTTGCTAAGTTTAAGTTAGATCCAGACACCATTGAACATGTTTACTTTGGTCTTTCTGAGCACCAGTTGCTCAACTTAACTCCCTCAGATTTGAATCATCATCATCTAAACCTATGTCTGTACTTTAGTTAGCCAGAATTGAACGTGATCTGTGGTGAGCAAACTTGTGATCTTGCTGGCTAAGCTAATGCTAGTCAGTACTTCTCTCCTAGTTGGCAGCACTGTGTAACATTTATCAGATGTTTGATAGTTTGACATTTTTTAGAAAATTGAAAATTTGAAGTAGTGCAGGACAAGATGGCAAAAAAGTGTAATAAATGCTTTTACACTACTTACAACACCTGGGCCCTCCTTTTAATACTGTATACTGCTGTATTTCAAAGTACCATGTGTTTATAACCATGAGGTGCCGAGGAACCAATCACATACCAATTGTAAGAGGGGGTCATAGAGTTTCTGACTGTCAGTGGAAGACGGCTCCCTTCAGTCTGAGAGGAGATGAGGCCCCTGAGCAGAAAGTGCTCTGCGTACTCCGTCATAACTGTGCAGCGAGATTTTCATGGGCAGTGAAGCTCCAGCAGCTCAGAGCGTTCGGTATTGGTTCCACAGCCCAGGTGATCTACGAAATCACACTGAAAGAGCGGTGAGTGCAGCAACGTCCGACACGCTCAATCCAGTATGGGATGTGTTTGACTATGACGTTGATGTTGTCCGTACAGCTGAGACTGAGACCTTGTACAGTTCCATAATAAACTTTATGCTCATTTTAAACCATTTACAGTTTACTGCATTGTTCTGCAAAGATTTAGAAGTGAAATTAATCGTTTTAAAATCGGATGAGTCTTTTTTTAATCACTGTGTTTTGAAATGATTTGTAGGTTTTAAAAAGGGGGGATACAGCTCAACCCTAGACTATATCCCACCCTACTGTCCATCACAGCCCAACATCTGTTCCGCTGGGTGGCTGCACAGCACAGCGTTCCAAATATAGCACCAAATGTCAAACAACCGCTTGTAAAGTTTCACCACCACCGAAGCAGCCATCTCCACTTTAACAGCTCCGTCCAGCAGTGGTAGACCACTGAGTGACCGGGTCTGCTAGGACAGGGGTCTTATTTGGGTTTCTTTGACTGCTGAAGCTCCAGCTTGTATCAGAAACTCATGTCCTTACTGAACTCTCTCGAACCAGATGTGCTTTCAGGCTTTTCCCATGATTCCCTCCAAGTGGTGGCGTAATGTTGAGAGGGGTACAGAGGGGAGGCCAGAAAGAGGGAAGTGAAACGGCTGCATGTAGACACAAGGTTCTCGCAGGCTTGGGCCAACAGAGAGAGGCTGATTGAGCTGCAGCCACATGAAAAGAGGAAATGCTTTTTCTCTTTTGCTTCTCTCGCTCTGTCTCTTTTCTGCCTCAGTGGTTAAGGCATGCGTGGGACGGGAGGAGTGCTGCAGGGAAGAGAGAGAGAGAAGGTTGCGCAAATGGTGGGAGGGTTGTGTGTTTTGGAGTGTGTGTGTGTGTGTGTTTAATCCCAAATGCACAAATGTGGTCAGCGCTAAACAATGCAGCATCAATCAACTGCTTAGGAGCTGGAAGCAACAACACTTAACATTTCTCTCTGTCTGTATCTTTCTTTCTGCTGTTCATCTGTCTTTAGCCTGGGAAACAGAAGAGAAAGTTCTCATCCTTCTTCAAAAGCTTGGTCATCGAACTCGATAAAGAACTCTATGGTCCAGACAATCATTTGGTAGAGGTAAAGAATCCTGACATTTTCAGACTGAAGCCCTGCAGTCCATAGAATGAACATTTTCAGAACAGTTAACTCGGAGAAATGTGGTTCGAAGAGCACATCCTGTTTTTTTTTTTTGTTGTTTTTTTGTTGTTTTTTTTGCATTTTATTTTCAACGTATGACATTTTTGTGCATTTATGTACCAAAAACAGTCATTTTTTACATTCATATTTACAGCCTTTCTTTTATCCTTTAGACCAGGGGTCAGCGACATGCAGGTCTTTTACTGCCCTGTTGCGGCTCCACAGCAGGGTTTGATTTTTATGTAAAAATGAAGTAATCCTTTGTAGTAAAATAAAGCTCTGCTGATTGTTTAACACAGTTTCAACAATAAATGGTCTTAAAAGCTGCAGTTAATGTAGAACTGCTAATTCTCCCTTTAACCCTGAAGATCAGTGCAGACTGCTGGTCGCCACAGCAATTTGGCCTAGCCAGTAGCTCACAAAACGGCACCAGCCCAACCCTGCTGCAGCCCTAGACTACATCCCACCCTACTGTCCATTCATAATCACTCCAGCTGGTTTCCTGATGCATTTAATCTGCGTTGAGAAACGGTCAAACACTAAAAAGTTGCAAAGCTGAGGTTTGGACTTTGAGGAATAGGGAGCGAATCGTACATTTTAAAACTTTACCTGTGTTTACATACTACATAACCGAGAGATCATATCACTTCCGTTTTGAAAGAACTGCCCTGGCTACGTGTATCGTTCAGAATAGATTTTGAAGTTCTGCTTCTAGTTTTTAAGGCTCTAAATGACTATAAAGCACCACTTTCATTACAGTGTCTATCTGTTTATGCTCCTGCAGGTGATGTTAAATCTTCAGATACTGACCTTCTGCAAATACAGAAAGTAAATGTAAAATACAGAAAGCATCGAGAGACTATTTTGCTTCTAAACTGTGGAGCTCATTTCACCTCTTATTAGCCAGTCAAGCTCAGTGCTCACTTTTAAGAAACATCTAAAAACATATCTCTTTAACTCAGCGTTTAATTAAACCTCTGTCTCGTAGTGTTTACCTTTTAATTAGATCTTTTTCATTTTCTTATGATTCTAAATTAATACTCATAATTTATTGTTTTACTGTTAAGCACTTTGAGCTGCCACCTATATGAAAAATATTATATAAATATTATTGTTATTATTATTATTATTGTTATTACATCTTATTTAAATAAAAACATTGTTTGTCATGATATGGGTGCTTTAAGCCAGGGGCTCCCAATCCAAGTCTGCTTACCCCATGTTCTGCATGTTTGTGTTTTCTCTACTCCACACACCTGAACCAAACCACGAGGAGCCTGATTATTAATTAGCGACTTGAATCTAGTCTGATAGATGCAGGATAACACAAAAGACTGCAGTGTAATGTGTCCAGGACTGGGACTGGAGTCTGACGGTTTAAGCAAACATTAGAACAGCTCTAAAGTACCTTTAGTATATGTCATGTAGTGCCTAGACATGTGCACGTATTGTGTAATAAGGTATACCACAATATTTAATACATGTCATTGAGACATTGAGATCACTCAAACATTTGACATAGCTGCATCTTCGTCAAGCATGTTGCAGTTTCACCAGCGATTTGTAGATCAGAGCAGAGCAGCTCCAGTTTCCCATAAGTAGTATATTAAACCTAGTGAGGGAGAGTGAATATACAGCAGTGTTTGGTGGCAGTACAGCAGTTTGGTGCAGCAGTTTGGTGGTAGCTCCCATAGATGTGCTAGCGATTGTGAACATTTACATTTATGGCATTTGGCTGACGCTCTTATCCAGAGCGACTTACAATTTGATCATTTTACACAGGTAGGCCAAGGTGGTGTTAGGAGTCTTGCCCAAGGACCCTTATTGGTATAGTGCAGGGTGGTTACCCTGGTCTGGGATTGAACCCCAGTCTACAGTGTAGAAGGCAAAGGTGTTAACCACTACACTAACCAACCACAATTGCGTTGGTAGTGGCTACTTATGAAGTAAATGTTTCTGCTTTAAATACTTTTTTATTGTAATCATAATGAAACCATTTAATGAAATTTATTAGCAATTTTAAAAAAATCATTAAACAGCTACTATCTGGTGCAGTTTTTCTAAAACAGTGTGAGCATATGTCATACTAGTGCTCTTCCACAAGTGCATTCAGTAATCCTATGATATTCTGAGAACAGCAGCAGGAGAAGATTCACGTGTTGTAGAGGAAGCACAAGCTTGTCATCACACTCCCAAATTGGAAGCCGTTGTGCAATAGAGGAGACCAAGAAGAGAAGAAATTTGTTCTTCAGTCCAGATTCAAATGCGACAAACGATATGTATTGTAGACGCAATCAAAAAAAAGTATGCACAACAATGTGATTCCAAGGCCCAGCAATACAATAGACTACAATTAAGAAGATCCTTCTTTGGGGTGAAACATTGTTAGAAAGAAAAAAAAAAAAAAAAAAAAAATATATATATATATATATATATATATATATATATATATATATATATATAGTACTGGCTGCTTTTATTCTTTAGGTGAAGTAGGAGGTATCTAGAATGCTTATGGGCTGGGATTGTAGAACTGAGCTAGGTTGTAACTGATTACAGGATGGGATTGTCTAGTTTTTGGATGTCACTGTGGGATTGTTTGTGCATTGTGATTGTTACATTGGATATATGTGTTTGTAGAGTGTAATTGTGTCTTTGTTCGGCCTTCAGTGGCACAGGATGCCCACAACTCAGGAGACAGATGGCTTTCAGGTGAAGAGACCTGGTGATGTCAGTGTGAAATGCACTCTCCTCCTCATGCTGGACCACCAGGTAACACACACACCCTCCACAACTAGTCTTACTACTTTCTTTATCCCTTAGCCCAAGGGTCGGCAAAATGCAGCTCTATTACTGTCCTGTTGTGGCTCTAAAACAGCATAAGGTTTGGTTTGTAGGTAACAATAAAATAATCCTCCTTTACAGTAAAATAAAGCTCTGCTTATAAGAAAAAGAGATTAAAAAAATACAATTTTAAAAAGAAATAAAATAAAACCGGGGGGGTGGGGCAGCAGCTGATATCCATGATCAACTATGTGATCGCCTCCTTGTTCTCTCTGTGCCTCTCTGTCCCAGCCTCCGCAGTATAAGTTGGACCCACGGCTGGCCCGGCTCCTGGGGGTCCACACCCAGACCAGAGCAAGCATCATGCAGGCACTTTGGCTCTACATCAAGAGCAACAAACTGCAGGATTGCCACGAGAAAGAATACATCAACTGCAACCGCTACTTCAGACAGGTACAGCCGAGAATTTACTGTTGGCCCCTCCTCATTCCTTTATAAAGGAATTTTTGAGAGATATTCATACTTTTCTTTTGCTCCTCCATGGCTCTTTATTATTCTTTATTCCATTTATTATTATTTAGAATTTTCCCATAGCTAAATATTTGGTAACCGTCTGTTTGCTTGTCTGATCTAATTAGTATGTTGCATGTCATGTATATATGCCCTCAATGAGACGTGTAACGTACTTGATTTTGATTCTTAACCCAAATGTTGTAGATCAGCCAAAACATACTTGGTGTCTGAAATTGCTTCATTACATACTCTTAATCTATAAATCTGATCTGAAAGCCTGACTTCATGCAGATTGAGGCTCTTGTGCAAGGATTTAGCTTTCTAGTTCTAAATTTTAGAACTAAATAAGCTGATCGAGTACATTTGGGGTAAGAGGAACATTTATGTAAATTTGTTTCTCCTGCTAGGATGGGTTATTCTGTGGTTGTGCATGTTATTTAGAAAATATTTAGACTTTACACGACCTGCAGCTGACAGCTTAACCACAATTCATTAAGACTCAGAAAACAAACAGGGTTAGGACCATGTAACTCGCTTGCATTCATTCCAGAAGCCAGGCTGCAGATGAGAAAGGTGGGTCCTCAGAAGCACTGTCCTATGAAGGTCACTCGTTTGTATCACACAATGTGAAATGTAACAGTCTACCAAGCCTGCTTTGTCACGTCAGCATAAAGGAGATGTTGCAAAATCTGATGGTGGAAATACTGTGTATGTGAATGATTGTAAAAACGTGCTGTCTTGCAAGCTAAAAACTGTCCTAACTGAAAGCAGGTGAATTTGACCCTGTTAAACAGAGACACAACTAAGGGAATAGCATATTGTTTTTTTACTGTATATTAGACAACATGGCCTTTGTGCCAGACTCATCTGCAAAGGATTATGGGTGGCAAAAGACCATGACAGATACTCTGGTTATGTCCTAAAACATGATCAGAATGTAGGCTGCATTTCTTGACTGCAATCAGGGGTCCTTATGATCCTTCGTTAATGTATTGGTCTAGAAATGCAGCACTCCTAGACTGCAGCCTGCACACAATGGTTCTTCAAGGGTTCTTTAGTAAGGGAATTTGTTCAAAATAGAACCACAAACACTCCAAAAAAAAACATTTTCATGATTAATGGGTTCTTTGTGTCACAAAATGGTTCTTCAGATTGATGGAAAATGTGCTATAGATGGATCTATGCAGAGCCATTTTCCAAAAGGGTAGTGAAAAAGGTTGCTTTATTTTTGCATGCTTGACATGGTAACAATAGAGGAACCCTTTAAAAAAACCTTTTATATTTTTTAAACAGAACCCTTTAATCATGCAAAAGGTTCTTGAGTGCGTGTTGATGGTTTCTTCATAGAACAGTTTTCTTTACTAAAGAACCTTTGAAGCACCATCATTTTTAAGAGTGTAGCTTTTTGAGCGCAGTTCAAAATATCTGCTGGATATTAACCACGTTCTGTGATTACAGTCACTAATGATATATTGTGTGTTGTTCTGTGTGTTGGTGCAGATTTTTGCCTGCCCTCGGATGAGGTTCTCTGAGATACCCATGAAGCTGGCTGGGCTCCTGCAGCACCCCGACCCCATCGTCATCAACCACATCATCAGGTGTGTGTTTGCACACTGCATTTGCTGTCTAGTCCTGGTGTCTGGCTACTGTTACATAACTAGGCTGAAAGGACACCAATCGTTTTGCCTTATTCTGACACAGATCTGATTTTTCCTTCATGTTTGGTCCTAAATTGGCTACAACTATGATTGATGGTCATGTGACCTTAATGAGAATCAGGTCAGAATAATATTTTTTCCCCCACTGTGCATGCAGCATTGTTTAGTCTTAATGTGGCAGCAGCGGCAAACCATAAGTTTGTGGCCATAAGTGGTTCAAAAACATCTGATCCTTCGTCTTGTTCTAATAACAAACAGCTGAGAGCTGCTCACAGTGGATCATCGAAGGATTGTTCTGCTGGTTAGTTTGCCGTTCATGACGCACGTGAGTCATTCATGTGACATTATTGATTAGGATGTGCACAAGCGGCTTGTTTCAGGACACAAGTTTATTCACATTAATGGCAGATTTGAGTCACCTACCTACACATATGTGAACCAAGATTGGATTTGAGCCAAAAATCACAATTGAGTAACGAGGCTTGTAATGTGAATGTAGCCTTTGAGAAGGGATTGTTCTTAGTCATGACTAGTTTTGTTTGTGGGGCCTGTGATATTTGTTCATGTTACTGTAAAGTAGGGTTGCAGTGATTAGTTAAGTCGACAACGTTGATTATGAAAAATGTGTCAACTTGGATTTTTAATGGCTTTACTTATTATAGTGCTCTGTAAAGCCTTGTGTTCACTACACATCTATTTGGGTGAACTTTTAAGCTGCTGCTGAACCGAACTGAACTTGCTGAACTCAGGTGAACTCGCGCATTCTCATGTTAATAAGTCATACTTATAATAGGAGACCCAAATAAACAAATGTGGAGCTGCTGCTGTTTTCTCTGCCATTTGCGCTGATGCAGTAAAGAAGCAGCTGGTAAACATGTTAATTCATGGATTTAAAAACATATATTTCAAAAGTTTTAAATGTACATAAACTCGGTTGTGTTCATGCCCTAAATTCAGCACATTAAAAAGCTTCGCTCCACACGTGAGACCTTTTGCCATTTTTCTTTGTTTACTTTCTGCATTTTCTTCATTAACACTCTCAGTTTCCATTGCCTTATACGAGAGTCATTAACCAGTTTACACTAAATTACGCCCAGCAATAAAATGTTTGATAAACGAGATTGGGAAGCCAAAAATCAGATTCTGTGCCCCTCACACGTGATTCGATTCTCTCTCCAATTATTGTCTCTGACTGACCCCAAAGACTGCAGGTTAGAGTCAACCAGCACAGACTCAGTCAGACTGAGAAACAGGGCTAAAATTGGGGTAAAAGTCGTGTAGTGGTGTAGTGTAACCCCGGCTTACTGCTGTATCATGTTCATTTAGTGCTGAGGTTGTTCTGACAGATTGCAGTATGCTACAGGAAGCATAGGAGGCAATATGGTGTTTGTTGTTTCACAGACAGTGTGGTGACTGTGGTGGTCCCACCTGCCAAGCTTGTACGTCCAGCACCATAGATGCCGCTGCATTGGCTGAAGTTACTCACATGCTTCCAGCATTGCTTACGTGAATGTCAAGAATGATCAGATTCATAAAAACATACAAAATATGCGTTTTTGTTCTTCAGAATAGCTGACAGAGGAGACTGTTTTGACAAGACAGCGCAGATTACGGCAGTTGTCAGTTAACGGTTTTTAAACAAATATTGTGATGGCCGAAAGGCTGTTTCATTTCAAGAGGGATCTTTTGTTAGGATTGAAGTTACCTAAACAGAGTGTCCATGATTATTGATATAATGATACACATAACTACAGCCACTGTTGTCCCATCATTAAATAAGATAGATAGCATTGCAACGAGGGGATCTCAAGAGATTATATTAGTTAAACACAAAATAGCTAAATAGCTGGTGAGCATTGGAGTTGGCTACTTGTATGAAATAAGTCATAAATAAATTAAAAAAAAATTACTCCTAGGTTATCATTGCTGTAGCTAAACTATACCTAATGGCAAGTAAGATCAGATGATTCCCAGGCAGACAAGCTTCGAGAACCTTGAAAGATGGCAGTGGCAGAAACGGGTAGGAGTGCTTACACACTTCTGCTAATTAGATAGTCATTAAGTAAATTATTTAAATATTAGAAAGAATCTTTAGTCCCAGCTCTACAGTAAAGCAATAAAGGCATTTATCAAAGACTTTTTGGCACCAATTGTCATTGTGCTGTTGGCTATGGGCAGCGTGGACCCCAACGACCAGAAGAAGACGGCCTGCTTTGATATTGATGTTGAAGTGGATGACCCACTGAAGAGCCAGATGACCAGCTTCCTTTCCTCTACCACCAACCAGCAGGAGATTGCTGCCTTGGAGATGAAGGTGTGTGTTTGCTTATGAGAAAGTGGGTTTGTTTGGAAGGGTAAACCTACACTTGTAATTTGAAAATCTTTTTGTACACACACTGCCTGTCTATCAAACTTTAGGGGATGCCGAGCTTTTCAGAATGTTTTTAATACAAACAAGCATATTTTCATTTGACAGTTTGCAATAACCTGAACGAAAGACCAGGTTTATTTAGAGGGAAACGATGGCCTCTTTTCCATTGTTGAGCCAAATGGTTCTGAGGGCCGTACTGGGCCGTTCCTCGCTGGGCCAGACTCGCGAGACTGGTTACAGTTTCTGTTTCCCTCTGTTGTACCCTAAATCAGAACCAGGAAAAATCAGTACACAAGAAAAATATATGAATGAATGGCTAACTGCTAATAGCAACATACCCACCACAAACACATTTGATTCCATCTGTCACTCCCAACTCCAGTCTCTCACATCCTCTCATCTTGTTTATCCTCTAAACGGGTGGTATTTCGGCATCTGTTACTGTAACAGCCTGTACTGCAGTGGGTTTTACCTGTAGCCTAACTACATAAGCATTAGCGACGTCTGGCAGGGTGCACCTCAAAGCACTCAAATTTATGCTCTCAGATATGAGTCTTTATCCTCTAAATGGGAGTTTTTAATCATCGGTTTGCTATAATTGAACCCGTACTGCAGTGGGAGGCACCTGCGTTAGCTAAGCTTAACAGGTTACAGCTTAAAGCACTAACAGAATAGGTCTGATTTCAGCTCTCTGTCACTCCAACACCGATCAGTTGACTTTGTGCTCGCTATTGTAAGTTTTATATCATCTATACTTATACGTAATATTAGAGCAGTTAGTCGAATCAAACCTGCACTGGGGTGTTTGGATCTCTTTCGCTTTGATGGGCAGGAGAGAGGTGTTGACTAGCATTAGCTAAGCTAGGAGGCTCCAGCTTCAGACACCAGAGAACAGGTTCATTTCATTTGATATTTTGATGTTTATTGAATGATTGATGGATTTGATATTGTGCACTGCTTTCGTTGATTTGCGCAAACTGAATTTATTTCAATGCTTTCAAATTTGAATTGGCACAGTGGGATGCTGTGGCACAATAGCCATAAAAACAGAACCAATCAGCGTCGTCGTTATGTCATCCCACCGAACGTTTCTGTGGCCCAGAGTACGGTTAGCTAAGTGTGCCCAAAAAAACGGGTTGAGTCTGGTTTCTAAGAGTTTCCTTGTCAAACCGTGTCCATGTGGAAACTGGAACTGGCACTGGAACGGTTACCGTCTGTGCTCAGAACCGTTCGGCCCTGTAGTTGAAAAGAGGCCAATGTCCCCGCCAGAGCTCATGAATCCCCTTGTTGTAACGTCAGCACTGAAACTTTTCAGATTTTTAAACCACATTTGGGTCAGAATACCTTCAATGTGTTCGTTGAACAACAGTTTAGAAAAGAACACTTTAACATATTATATAGACAGAACCTTAACAATGTGTAAATAATAACACTTTAATGAGCAAAATATACCCAAAGTGTTAAAGTTTTTGAATGAAGGCAGTGTTGTTTATGTTTATATGTAATCTGTTTCTCATCAGATCCACGAGACCATCGAGTCCATAAACCAGCTGAAGACCCAGAGAGACTTCATGCTGAGCTTCAGCAACAACCCCCAGGACTTCATCCAGGACTGGCTTAAGTCTCAAAGCCGAGACCTCAAGGTACCTCCCTAGAAGCTTGTCAGAATGAGAGTGGGGCTGAAGTATTTGAACTAAGTGGTTAAATGTGCCTCTAAAAACATTTACAGGCAGTGAGACTGTTGCTGGATTCCATTAAAAACTCATTCAGACTGGTGACGGGTCCAATCGCATCACATGGAGTGAGAGGCATTGCAGGACACTTGTATGAGAGGGAGGGAGAGAGAGAGGGCGAGAGAGACTGAGGAGGAGAACTTGGCGTGTTTTCTCTGCTTGACCGTTTGCGTCTGCTTTGTGTTTGTTTGACTCAGCTGATGACGGACACTGCCGGGAACCCTGAGGAGGAGAGGAGGAGCGAGTTCTACCAGGCTCCCTGGGTCCAGGAGGCTGTGGGTCGTTATGTATTCTCCAAAGTATGTGTTGGAAAAATGGTTCCCAATGTAGGTTGGAAACCAAATTGTCCACTGATCATCAGTCTTAACTTGACAAAGCTGTAAAAATGTAGAATGTGTTTCGCTCAGTTGGCAATTTAGAGTGATGGTTCAGTCATGTTTGGTGTAAAGTTTGTTTCTTTATGATGCACAAGCAGTTAACAAGTAATAGAAGCCTATGCCTCACCAATTAGCATTGTGTAAAATATACCAAATCATTACACTCTGAGTTGTTTAGTAATCTCAAAAAGGCTTGCTTATGTGGTCTTTGACCCTAAAATAAGTGTACACTGTAAAAATCTACAAATGTAGGACTCAAGATGGCTGTAACTGTTGTTTTTAGCTAAGCAATAAGTTTGCGCAGTACTAATTGGTTATAAGTTATTGCTCATTAGCTACTAGGAATGCATCTATACCATTTTTTTTCAGACCTAGTACGAGTACATTTTTAAGGACTTAGCCAATACAGATACCATAATGAGTAACCTGCATAGCATTAAATATTTATTAGTGTAAATGAGAACGTTAGCAATCAAAACGTTCAAAACTAACTGATTTTAAATTATGTGTATTAGCTTGTTATGCTACATTAGTTACTATGCAACAAGTAAAGCATTTCTGTATAGCTGTAGGAAAAGTACATTTCATAGTTTTGATCCTCTTCTGTCTCTGTAGCACAGCGACAGCATTAATCACATCCGAGCATAACACTTGTTGAGTTTTATGTCTTGGTGTCTTTTGTTTGGCTGGTTGAGCTGAATGAAAATATACTGTGAAACTTGTTCCTTAGTGATAGCTCACACTGTTCAAAGCTCGGGGTAAAAATACCAGCAGCACTGCTGTGTCTGATCCACTCAGACCAGTACAACACATACCAACACACCACCACCATGTCCGTGCCACTGCAGTGCTGAGAATGATCCACCACCCAAATAGTACCTGCTCTGTGAGGGTCCATGGGGGTCCTGACCACTGAAGAACAGGGTAAAAGGGGGCTAACAAAGTATCAGAGAAACAGATGGACTACAGTCTGTAACTGTAGAACTACAAAGTGCAGCTATACAGTAAGTGGAGCTGATAAAATGGGACTATGAGCATAGAAACAAGGAGGTGGTCATAATGTTATGCCTGATTGGTGTGTATAATACTAAAATTAAAAATAAGACAAAAATATAAACCCTATCCTTCCCAAAAATTAACAATATAAAAAAATTATAAATAATATTATAAATATTAAACATACTGTAAGGAAAGTTCTAAATTCCATGATATTTATGTTTTCAGATATCTTATCAGTTTGAACAGAGAAAAAGCCAGTAGTGCTACATTTTAAAAATTACTAATCAAAAACTGGGAATATGGTGATTTTTATTCAATATTTGGCCTAATATTGCACTAACCAGTTGTGGACGAAGTACAAAAATCATGTACTTGAGTTAAATTAGAGACACCCAAAGTAAAATATCCATCCATCCATCCATTTTCTATTACTCCAGTAAAAATAGAAGTTCCTCCCTTTAGACCTCCCCTTGAATAGAAGTACTAAAGTATTTGCCTTTAAATGTACTTAAGTATCAAAAGTAAAAGTACTAAAAGATTCATTATGACTCTTATGTCATATTATCCTTTTTGTAACAAGCAAAGTTTCAGTTTAAGATTTATTTACAACTTAGTTCCAAGTTTAAGTTTAATAAAAACTGGCTTTAAACTCAGGATCACAAATGAGCTCCTTTACTATGTTGATCTGTAGGCGTCTGTTCATAAACATAAACCAGCCCAAACTAATTTACTATAAAATGAAATGGTGTTTGTATAAATTCAGTAAAAAGCCGCGTCAGTCACGACTGCATATGTGGACATATTTCTATATTGTGCTCTATTTACACAAAGTTAGGTTAGTTCATCATTTATGTTGAACAGACTCGCCCAAAATTTTACACTGCTGCACTGACGTTGAACCGTGTGCTGCACTGGGTCGGTATGACCAACAGGTCAAAACCAGCTCTAAACAAAGTGACCGCTGGGCCCTGATTGGTGCTCTTGCTTTGCACTTCTTTCGTTTTGACATGTTACGTTTTTATACACACAGAAACCAAAAGAAACAACAGATTTCTCAAAATGTAGTGGAGGAAAATGTCAGATATTTGACATTGAAATGTAGTGAAAGTCAAAAGTCACCCAAAAAACTTCAGTACAGATACACAAAAAAACTACTTAAGTACAGAAACTAATTACATTTACTCAGTTACTGTACACCACTGGCACTAAGCCCAGTTAAACAGGACAAATTTGGCTCTATATATTGAAACATGCAGTTAGTCGGTTTTATACAGTACAGACAAAATGTTCAGAAAAATGTACTGTATTGTATTGTGACATAATTTGTCACAATAATAATACATATTATCATATTGCCCAGCCCTACTGCAGATACAAGTGCTACAACGGTCTCTCACAGCTCATCTGCAGCCTTCACATTGAAGCAGGTCTAATGAGGTATTATAACTGGTTTCATGCCTTGTGTTTGCCGTTCACAGGTACAGCAGAGAAGGCAGGAGCTGGAGCAGGTACTGGGCATTCGCCTCACCTAAGCCTCAGAGGCTGAGGGTAAGGAACTTCTGAGTGCTCATCTTGGACCGGCCTTCGCCCACCGACTCCTAAATAATCCTAACCAACAGGATAAGTTGGAGGGAAAGTGCTGAGTCCTAGATCAGTGCTATTAATCCATGAATGCAGATGCACACTTCTCTTCGGCCCTTCAGAAAGGGGTTCGGCTGTATTCCGCAGGAAGACCAACTTCAAATGCTGCGACAGAATGGCTCAACTGGAATGTGGTTTTTTTTGTTTGTTTGTTTGTTTGTTTGTTTGTTTGTGTATTTCAAACATATCTTCTTCAGAGTAATGTGCAACATTACATACACATGTCCTTAATTTTACATGCGATTTTCTGTTTCTAGTCCTGGATGTTGGACAGCGTTGTGCTATATCGCTGGTGTTAGCTCTTATACTCTTATGTGCTTTTTGAAGCATTCGGTGTTTCTTATCAAGCTTGCCTTTTTTTTTTTTTTGGAAAGAGTTTCTGATCCCAGCAGCTCTGCAAAGCCACAACTACTTATTCTTTCTTTAGCATTTTTGCCTGCAAGAGTCAACTGTGTACTAAGATAGAAGCTTCGAATTAATTAGCTAGAATAGGGCGTAGACTTTGATATAGATGCAGGAATCCATCTCTGTCAGACTCTCAGGAAGAAGATGCTGATCTGTGTTGAAGAGCCATTGTTTGGTCCACTCAAGCCTGACAGAGACGTTTTGCTTCAGACGATTCAAGGTCCCCCCACCCCCTTTCTCCTCCGGTGTTTACAGACTGTTTTGTGTTGTTAGGCTGTTTTACTGTGACTGTGCCAGACGTAGCTGTGAGCGAACACAGCTAGAGATCGTCGTACTTGTTTGTTACAGTGGGTAGGATTATAAGCCATTTTAATATTTTTCATAGTCAACATTGAGATGCCATAAACTTAAGGATTTCTGATACCTGAAAGAATTCTGATGCCTTCTGTCTTCTTAAAGGAATAGTTCCTCTAACCCCAAAAACAGTCGATCAGCCAGAACATGTTAGGGGTCTGAAGTTTTGCTTTAATAGTTTTGCGCTCGAGCTACAAGGCTAATGTAGCTTATTCCATAAGTAATGGAATCGAATTAAAAGCTAATTACTGTTGTTTGCTGAATTTAGCGTATTGGGGGGGGGGTAATTTTTTTTTTTTCCAAACAGGTTTAACTCAGCAAGTAATTCAAAATTGTGCACTAAATTATAGAAAAATGCCATATATAACTATATATAATTCATATAACTCTGTAGATCTGTTAACTTATTTTCACATAGAAAATCAACAAAATGTGTCATTTGACCAGAGGTGTTAAAAATTTTCCATATAACTGTAGATCACACTGTTTTATACAGTGTCAAAGTGCAATTTAAATGATTAGCAGCTTAACATTCTCAATTAATTTCCTCTAATAAAGGTGCACAGTATGTTATTGTGATAATGAGCGTGTTCACTTATAATCCGGTAACTGCAGAAAATCCAATTTTATCAGTCTGATTAATGCATTTACATGCACTTGAGTAATCAGATAATGAGGAAACTCTAGGTCTACATGAGTCACAGTAATCAGATTTAAAAAACTAAACTTTTTAAAAAACATTTTGTCCTTTTACCTCAAAATATGAACACACATTTATCTAGAAGGTGAAGAATATTTAAATCCTTCATTTCATCAAGGATGTATTTGGTTTCAGCGCCGCTCCAAGTTTTCGCTGCGTCAGTGTCAACACTGCTCGCTTATTTCCTGTACCGCTCTCTGTTCTTGCACATGCTCAGACTGAGAAATAAGAAAGAAATCAGAGTGAGAGTTCACAGCACTGAGAAATCAAGATTACTGAGCTAAAATCCAGCCTCTTTTTCAGATTTTAGACTTTACTCTGATCTAAGAAATCAGAGTGTGCTTTTAACATGATCATTTGAATAATCAGATAACTGCAGAAATCTGATTATGATCAGATTATTGAGTGCATGTAAACACACTCATCTAACCAAGGTGAGTTTCTGTTTTTGATGTATGCAAGATCCCAACAATCCAGTGTTGTTTTGGGGTAAAATAGCGCAGGCCAGTCTTTAAACATCTCACGTAATTATTTCAACCAATAATTTTTATATTTAAAATCACAATATGTAGCGAGAGTTGCATTGCTATCCATATCTGGCTGGTCTGGTGGGGCATTCCATGATAACTATATGAGTCTCACAGCTCCAGCGCGAAGCTGAAGGCCCAAACACCAGTCATGTCTTGGCTGATCAGCTGCGTTTGAGAAAAGGTTTAAATAGTCTTTTCGACTATTCCTTTAATCTGGAGTCAGTTCGTAGGTTAAAGCCATATTTTTTGTGCTTCTTTACAGGTGAACATGATCGGCTCGATGCATAGATGGTTTTTTTGTTTGTTTTTTTACATTCCGAACAGCAGTCAAGCCGTTGCTCTGGTTGCTGAGTGTTTAGATCAGGTTTTTTTTGTTGTTGTTTTGTTTTGGGTTTTTTTTTTGTTGCGCACTCAGTCATACTTAAAATAGTTTTGTAAGTACTTCTAAATCCCAGCCTGTGAGATTATTAAATTTGCCGCTGTCGAGCTGAGTTTCAACATGTTCTTGTACTTTTTATAACTGGTTCTGCTGGGCTGCGCGTTTTTGTAAGGAAGAAAATGCATGTTCTGTTTTTTTATATCAATCAAATGCTTTTATACTTTTTTACTGGTCAGGTCTGTTCGTATATTTGTACAATAAAACTGCCTGCCTGCTCAAAGACTTTGGGTCTTTTTACTTCATTCATTCAGTTTGCAGTAGACATGTCCAGGCTCTGCCCACACAGGCCTTCTTTCTCCACAACTGTTGCTAAGCTGAACAAGCTTTACAGACTGATGACAAAAACCTCACCGAGTCTAATGAGCTACACTCAGATGTTTATTATACATCACTCCTTTGTGTCTTTGTCTCTTACTCTCTTTATCAGACAACCCCATTTTCAAAAAAGTTGGGACGCTGTGAAAAATAAAAACAGAATGCGATGATGTGCAGATCATTTAAACCATGTATGAAAATGCTTCAAGACAGCATATCAAAAGGCTAAAACTGAGAATTTTTTTTTTTATGAATATTTGCCTATTTTTAAATTGATGTAAACAACATGTTCCAAAAAAGTTGGGACAGGGCAACAAAAGGCTGGTAAAGTTGTGTAATGCTTAAAGAAAAAAAAAAAAACACTGTTGGTTCCTGATAGGTTTGTAATGTGTTTTGGCCTTTTTAATGGGTTGATATCACAGTGTATAGGATTCTGATGGTTTAACAGGTGACCAACAGCCGATTCTCAATGCAGTTGGTTTCCTTATGGATCTAAAGGGGCAAAAGGAACCGTCTTTTTTAGGGAAAACCTTCATTATTTCTGCAGGACAGTGTCAAACTGCGTTCTGTATGTATTACAGCAGCAAGGCTGTGTGTTAAGAGTTCAGCTACTGAACTGACCTGCCCGCTGTCCACACCGGTCACCACTGAAAACATGAAAATGAAAAATACAACAAAAGAGACCCCGAAATGTGGAACAGCTGAAATCCTGAATCAGACAAGAACAGAAAACCTTTCACTTTCAGAACTACAGCAGCATCTCCTCAGTTCCCTTCATTTCTTCTTTCTCTCTTTCTCTCCTTCTCTCTTTATCACACTTCTTTTTCTCTTCATTCCTTCATTTATTAATTTCTATTTTTTTCTTAATTCTACCTTTTCTCTCTTTTTCTTTCTCCTGTCATTGTCGTGCCTCTGAAGTGCTGCCTTTCCCTTAGAAAAGGCTGATGTGGTTTCTGATGTTTTGTATGCGTAAGGAGAGTCACTGTTCCGTAAAGTAGGGGTTTCGCTCTAACCCGGTTCTCGTACACTCTGAACAGGTTCTGTGTAGTACCAAAAAAATCGCTCAACCCTTTTTTGTGCAGTATAGAAACATTATTTTAAAGTTCTTAAAAGAACCATGTACAGCAGGGGTACCACAGAGGGGAACCAATCAACCATACATCGAAATGGTTCTATGGGTGTTCACGGTTCTAGTCTGCATTTACTAAAGAACCCTTGAAACCCCTTTTTAAGGGTGTATAACGTGTTTTCCAGGATGAACATCTGCTTCAGCTGAATAAACTGGCAGCGTCTCATTAGGTTGAATGTCATTTGTGCTGCCAGGTGAGATCAGCTTCCCCAAAAGAACGTTTTCCAGTTGGTTATTATTTGGTCATATCGCAGAACATTTGATCTGAACCTGCACAGAATTGAAAGGAGAAAGAAAAAGCACTATTCTGACTCTTTTGAGCTGCTGTCTGACCAAACAGGCTGGTCTGGTCACACCTGTCTGACTGTGGTCTCAGCTTACACCTCCTCGAGTGCTGGCCTGCTGGGCTCAGCCTGTCTGACTGTTTACATTAATGCAGGCTTCAACAAGATCGCCTCACTGCTGAGACATGCAGGTGGACTGTAAGCACCTAAGGCTCAATGCCATTTCTTATTTTTACCCCTACCCTTTGTTTTCAACGGTCACCTAGCTCCAACGTTGTTACAAGATGTAGTGGTTGAAATCTTCCCCTCTGAAACGGGACCCTCTAATACAAAGAGCATCACTTCATTAACAGCTACTAGCGCTGCTCTGTAGGTGACGCTGCCCGTCTGAAGTAACAGCAGAGGAGGGGAAAGTTCAGCTCCTCACTTAAACATTCATGTAGTCATGGGCTGGAGGTTAGGGAACCAGCCACATGACCGGAAGGTCGCCGGTTCGATCCCCAGAGCTGACAGCACATGACTGAGGTGTCCTTGAGCAAGACACCTAACCCCCAACTGCTCCCTTGGCACTGTGGATTGGGCTGCCCACCGCTATGGGAAAGTGTGCTTACTGCCCCCTAGTGTGTGTGTGTGCAGTAGTGAGTAAAAAAGCCTGCTTTGTGAAATGTTTCGTACCTTCAGCCACATCAGCCCTAAACAAGCTACGCTGCTCTCATAGAGAGTAACTGATATGTAGGCCTCGTGCTTCACGGGCAGGTCTTGTTTCCTGTCCTTTGTGTTTGTTTTATAGTTCTTATTCAAATGTATGTTGTTTTCTGATCTTGTGTGTCCAAGAACAACAGACAAATGGCACAGGCTGTGAAAAAAAATCCTCTTTCGAGGACAATAAAGAACCTATGAAGGGTTTAGTGCCCAAATGTTGCTTCTTTAGTTTAGTACTGGAGTCGTGAGGCTAACGCAGCTAACACTGGAACTCAATAGTCACCCAAACAGGCCAAACTGTTTCTGTGAAAAATAAGTCCTCAGTTCTTCTCTCAACCTCCTCAAACAGCATCTGGGTCTTAATTAAGGTTGTCCAGACCTGTTGACGTGATTTAGGGCAGAGTGTGGCTTACTGTGAGCTGTAAAAATACACATTTCCCTGCAACCGGCAGCCGTTTCAGCCATTTCCTGAACACAGAACAGCACAAAACACTTGAACACTGCTGTCATAGTTTTGGGCACTTTTGAAATAGAGTTATAGGAGTTTATAACAGCACCTAATGTATGTTTATTACAACTGTTTATGATGACTGCAAAGTCATCAGCTCAACAATCATCACTCATTTGTAGTGATGCCAACCAATCGGCACCAGAGCTGGTTTATGAGGATCCTGGCCACTTCCTATTTCCCCTGTTATATAACATTGAGTGCTGACATGTTAGCATCTGCAAAACAGCAGAGGAATGCAAGTGAATGGAGCTAAACGGCTAAAAATAAAAAGTTTAAATAATTTCTAATCATTCGTCCAGATCTTTCCTTTAATTTTAGAAAGTAGAAGGATGTATTTCACTAAAAAAAAAGAAAGAAAGAAATCTTACTGATACATTTCCATTTATTCTACAGCGAACGGGTTTGGGGCAGCAGGGGGCGGGCTTTACTGCTAGAGCGTGATGATTGACTGGCGAGCGGAGCAGCTCATTGGCTGTTCGCGCTCACTGACGTCATGGGCCTACATGAGGCGCTGCTTTAAACTATTATAGCTCGAGTTTAAAAGCTCTTAAAAACATAACAGCGGTGTTAAAATGTTTTATGCTGGTCAGGACATTATCGCATTCTTATATCTTAAAAACGTTTAAGCATTTATAAACTGACTTTGCTCAAATTCGCCATCTTAACCTGTTCATCTTGGAGTCGCTCGGGAGCGCCCTCTAGCGTTGAACAGCACTACGTAGCAGTAATGCTAGCGCCCTACTGGCCAAAACCCGTTTGACATCGAACAGAAATAAATAAACGGGTAGATTTTCTTTGTTTTTTTAGTTAAATACATCTTTCTACTTTCTAAATTTAAAGGAAGTCCCTGGACAAGTGGTTATTAACTCTTTTGAGTTAACTATTAACTATTAACTTTTGAGTTTTTAGCTGTTTAACTCCATTTACCTACCCCCATTCACTGGGGACTCGCTCACGGGCGCCCCCTGGCGTTTTGCAGTGCTTGCGATGAGAGCAGGAGGTGGCTGGACTCCCGGTCACCGGCTCTGATTTCACCGTATATCGTGAATCGTGCAGTGGCGGAGGGCTCCGCTGGAGGGCGCCGCCGAGCTCCTGCAAAACTAGCAGTGCTGAGCGTTGGAGCTGTGCTTAAAATGGCACTGGACGGACTCGACCATGTAAGTGCTTCAGATTTTAATATATTAAAGACCGCGCGGCTCGCAAGGAGGGCTCTTCGGACCGATTTACACCTTTCATACGCGATTATTTAATACGCGGAGCTGGAAAGCGAGAGAAAAGTGTCTCTCCGGTTTGTTATTTTTGAGCCGGAACGCCGCTTTGCTGTCTCATTGTTAGCTGGTAGGCTAACGGTCGCGCTGTAGTAAACGGCGGTCGGCTAATGCTAACGTTAGCGTGCTAACAGAGCCGCTCTTAACTAACCTTATTTTATTTCTTACGTTATTAACTTCTAATGTAGACAGACCAGCCGGAGTGGCAGCTGCAGTTAAGCTTGGGCTTTTTAATGCGACGTCTATCAGTTAGCGCTAACTTATGAGGCTGAACTTGGCTTCCCTATTGGAATTCTCCGTTCCACCTTAAATGGTGTGGCAGTCCGATAGAGTTACGTTCGGGGGCCGCGGGAGCCCGAACGTAACTCTATTCAAGTGCTGGACCATTTAAGGTGGAACTGAAAAAATTGGAATGAGAAGCTAACTTCAGCTTCTCAGACTGGGCAGTAAAACCGAGTTTAAGTGTTGTAACTTTAGCTAAATGACATTATTTCATAATTGAGTGTTTTGCCTTTTGTTTCTTTGCTTTGTTCTCACTTTTTCACACATACCTCGTTTCATTAGTTGATGTTACTTGTTCTGATTCTGTCCTTTTATTTGAACTCGGCTTGCTAATGCTGCTGAAGTGTCTCCGCACGCCTAATTTTACCTCTTGTACACACTTAATGGTTCTTCAAGGGTTCTTGGGTAAAGGTAATGGTTCTGTTGAGAATTATGAGTTCCATGTAGAACCATGTCATCCCTGGTGAAGTGGTTCTTCAGATTGGTGGAGCGTGTGGTCTATATGGCCCTATGTAGGATCTTCTATTGAAAAGGCTTGTAGGTTCGCTATACAGCACCGAGATGGTTGTGCTGTTGTCACGATGTGGCGTTAGAACCATTTGGTGCTGTATAGAACCATAGTTCTTTCATAGAATCATACACAACACATTCTCTGTCAGTCTGAAGAGCCATTTAAGCATGAAATGGTTCTATATAGAGCTCGTGGTTCTATGTATGACCACTGCCTTTACTAAAGAACTCTTGGAGAACCGTTTTTTAACTGTGTAGCTGGCTCTGGTTCTGATTTTGTTCTGATGTTAATGCTCCTCAGATGGAGTTGGAGGAGAGCAAAGGCGGCTCTGGCCTCCGACAGTACTACCTGTCCAAAATAGAGGAGTTACAGGTGAGGAAAACCTTTATTTTATAAGCTTGGGTCTTCAGGGTTCCCACTTTTGTGCATTTAAGTAGATTTGAAGAGAAATTGCACTCATTTTTCAAAATTGGTGTGTAATTCAGCCAGTGAGATGTAAACAAAGTCAGAGTGGTACAGTAGCTGTGTGTACCTTCACTTTGTCTATGGATTATAATCCTTGTCGTTAGAGTTTAAGAGGAGTAGATTTTGTATTTGTGGCATGTTTTCCAAAATTAAATTTGTTGTTAAAGGAAGAGTCCAACATTTTCCTCAGATCAAGTGTTTTAGGATGATGTTTGTCTTTGTGTGAAATGCATGTCCCAGAGTCTTAAGGTATCCCTGATAAAGCGGTTCAGTTCTGCTACCGTTTCTGTTATTTGAAGAGACCAGGCAGACCTGATCATCTCTCCTCATTGTATTGATTTTTGCTCATTTGAATGTTTTGGACTGTGATGCGTTTCTGTACATCAGTGTCTGTGCAAAGATTTCTGCCAATCCGATTGAATACATTCTGTTTATGGATTCAGACTGAGGTGTTTATTCTCACTCTACTCAACAATCTGAAGGAAAATCTCTGTTAACATGAACACTACAAGTAATCCGATGCAAAATGACGCGCATGCGTGGAGAACCAATTAGTGTAACTGTTGCCATGACAGCGAACATCACACGAGTCCAGTCAGAGTGAGATGAGCAGCAGTGAGCAATGCTTGTGTTTTATAATCACTTTAAAATGATGTCCGACTCAGGAAAACATCCTTATTAAAGAAGGCAGAGAGAAAGACGTCCTGTTCTGAGACACAAGCTGGACGTCCGTCTCACCACCACCTTTTAAAGCTCAGAGCATAAACTTCGTCTCCTCTGCAGACCAGTTTCTGCTCCGCCGTGTTGAATGTTGTAAACTTTCACTATGACGCGACACACATTCAGAACTGACTTAAACTTTCCGATAGGGAATGTAATCAGGTACAGGCGTTTACACAGATATTATTCTTTTTAATAGATTATTTACGGGATTACCCACAATCAGCCGTATAGAGTACGTATTCTGAATGGCCTCAATCAGACTAGTCTATTCCGATTAAGGTGTTTACATGGACATATTCTGTTCTGATTGAGCTGTTAGTCTGACTATTAACGGATTATTAGGCTGTGTGTCTGAAGTCAGGGGTGTCCAATCTTATCCTCAAAGGGCTTTTGTGGCTGCAGGTTTTCATTCTAAGCAGTAGGCCACCTGATCAGCAGTTTTAAGACTAAAACCAACTGATTTAACTGGAATCAGCAGTTCTCACAGCAGGTAAAATTCGCCCAAATCCAGTTTTTTCTGTGAGGCAGTATGAACAGGAAAAAAAATCACTGAATCTCAGATTTTCACCCCCGAATTGAGACGCTTTCATACATGATACTGAAATACGATATGTCTCCGATATGCAGCGGTTCGACCCAGTCTAATCAGCCATTTGTTGTTTCTGCACAAAAGGATTAAAGAGACTCATCCAAACCCTCTGTGTTTGAAGAGGTTTCTAACAAACGGCTGAACAAGGCTGCGGTGTCAGAGAACAGTTTAAAGAATCCGAGGATGTGAACCAGAGAAGTGACTGCACCCTTTTTACTGTGATCTTGAGCGCATTCTGGGTGATGAGCCCAGCTGTCAGTCAGTGAAGCTTCATGATGTCTCCTGTGATGCTGGTGAAGATGAAGCTGAGTCCTCCAGTAGCGGCTGTCGTTCGTTGGCGGTTGTGATTGTTTACCTCTGGATGAGCCACATGAAGCACTGTTCTTTTGCAAATGCGGGTCAGTTTTGTAGCTGTTCTGTTCAGACTGATGTCGCGTACGGATCACATTTAAAAGATACTATGAACAAACAAACAAAAAACCATATCAGGTTTGGGCCACTTTTGCCTGCTGTGTGATTGTAGCCTTGTCATTGAGTTGTACTATGGACCCAAACATGTTACTTGGTTTATGGGAATAGCCCACAAAATGTAGACTGTGCCAAATTTGTGGCACATTCTGAATCTTATCTGTTGACTTTTTCTAATATGTTAAACTCTGCAAATAAAGAGTGAACATTAGAATGAGCAGAAAAGTGCATATTTAAATTTATTACCTGTAAATAATGTTAACGTAAACAGAAGGTCTAATTGTTGCATGACCAGGTGTTTGTTTTTTTTTCTTGTTTTGTGGAAACCATTGAATGATGCCTTTAGTGACACTCATGTTTGTTTGAAGACGGTTGATTCACACTTTATAATGGTTGTTAGACAAGATTGAAACATTAAGCGTGTTTTGTTTCTGCAGTTGACGGTGAATGAAAAGAGCCAGAATCTCAGACGTCTGCAGGCCCAGAGGAACGAGCTAAATGCCAAAGGTAGAGCCAACACCTGTGCTACCTTTACCTTGAGTGTGTGTTTAGGGGTTGAGCTGTCGTGCACTGATGAGTGTTAAGACACCAGGGCTAACTTTTGTGTTTTATCCCTGCTAATTTTCAGCACTAAACGCTGTAAAAGTACAAAAAAAATGCCCTCAAAGTGTTTTATTTACAGAAACGACAGAATCTATATGTTGACTAATCTGTATATTTTCTGCTCCTGAGATTAATTTATTAATTAGGGGCTGGGTCAAATCAGTACCTATTATCACTGACTAAATTACTTCAGTACTACCGAGTATCAAAATATTCATTCAGTACTGAAATTCAGTACCCAAGTGGTCAATCTTGGCACATTATTTACCCCTGCACCTCTTGATTTGTCTGTAATCCGTTACAGTCAGTAAAAATACTTCCAGGACGTTTGTCATTTCTGGCTTAAGTCACAGCCACTATTGGTCTGTAAGTGTTGGCAAACATGTTCAGGAATTGGCTTTGAAATTAAGGTATCTGGTGGAGATGTTGAAAACATTTTAACCCTCTACTGCAGCAATTACTTTATCTTAATTTGACTAAAAAACAGTAATATAAAATCTGTGGTTTCCTATGTAATTGTGGGAAAAGGGTCTTTTACTTTGAAAGGACAAATGTCATGACATCACATGACCAGGCTTTTTCATTATGAAGTTGTTATTACCATACATTCCAAATACCAATTGAAATGGTATACATTTCCAATATTTGTAAATATTTGGTCATACATTTCACTGAGTATAAGTTAGATTTATTTGTTCTTGTTACCAAGTAACCCACAAAAATGTTAGAATTTTTTTTTAATATTTAAAGAATTTTGAAAAACAAACATTTTATCATGTTTAAGTAATAATTCATGCCGTAGAGGGTTTATGGTACACAAACCTGTTAAAGATGTCTTTGTTCATTTCTGCTCTATTTGTGTATGAAATGTGTTTGTCAGTCGGGGCAAAAACCAAAACTGTATTTTTGTGAAGTTGCTGAAGTTGCATGTGTTGCTTTTCAGTGCGTCTCCTGCGGGAGGAGCTGCAGCTGCTGCAAGAGCAGGGCTCCTATGTGGGTGAGGTGGTCCGAGCTATGGACAAGAAGAAAGTCCTGGTGAAGGTGTGGTGTGCTGAATTTTTATATTTGTCTTATTTGTTTAATTTGGTCTTCCTTGTGATTTGTACTGTTCTGTTGTCTTTTTCTACTTGAAATCATTTTTACATTTATTTTAAGGTTCATCCTGAGGGGAAATTTGTGGTGGATGTGGACAAGAACATTGACATCAATGATGTGAGTCTTGTTTCTTGGTTTATTTCTTTGTGGCGATTGTGAGGCTTGTCATGTACTTATTATTACTTGACTCCTATAAAGTTGAATTTACTATTGAAAACATTGGTTCTAAACCTTTTACTCCAACAGTGACTTCAGTTTTATTGCTAGTACATTGCTCAAAAAAATAAAGGGAACACTGAAATAACACATCCTAGATGTGAATGAATGAAATATTCTCATTGAATACTTTGTTCTATACAAAGTTGAATGTGCCGACAACAAAATCACACAAAAATCATCATTGGAAATCAAATTTATTAACCAATGGAGGCCTGGATTTGGAGCCACACACAAAATTAAAGTGGAAAAACACACGACAGGGTGATCCAACTTTGATGTAATGTCCTTAAAACAAGTCAAATTGAGGCTCAGTATTGTGTGTGGCCTCCACGTGCCTGTATGACCTCCCTACAACGCCTGGGCATGCTCCTGATGAGGTGGCGGATGGTCTCCTGAGAGATCTTCTTCCAGACCTGGACTAAAGCATCCGTCAACTCCTGCATAGTCTGTGGTGCAGCGTGGCGTTGGTGGATGGAGCGAGACATGATGTCCCAGATGTGTTCAGTCGGATTCAGGTCTGGGGAACGGGCGGGCCAGTCCATAGCTTCAATGCCTTCATCTTGCAGGAACTACTGACACACTCCAGCCACATGAGGTCTAGCATTGTCCTGCATTAGGAGGAACCCAGGGCCAACCGCACCAGCATATGGTCTCACAAGGGGTCTGAGGATCTCATCTCGGTACCTAATGGCAGTCAGGCTACCTCTGGCGAGCACATGGAGGGCTTTGCAGCCCTCCAAAGAAATGCCACCCCAAACCATTACTGACCCACTGCCAAACCGGTCATGCTGAAGGATGTTGCAGGCAGCAGATCGCTCTCCACGGCGTCTCCAGACTCTGTCACGTCTGTGACATGTGCTCAGTGTGAACCTGCTTTCATCTGTGAAGAGCACAGGGAGCCAGTGGAGAATTTGCCAATCCTGGTGTTCTCTGGCAAATGCCAAGCGTCCTGCACTCATTTTGCAGGGCTCTGGCAGTGCTCCTCCTGTTCCTCCTTGCACAAAGGTGGAGGTAGCGGTCCTGCTGCTGGGTTGTTGCCCTCCTACAGCCTCCTCCACGTCTCCTGGTGTACTGGCCTGTCTCCTGGTAGTGCCTCCAGCCTTTGGACACAACAGCTGTGAAATTGATTGTCAGGCAGTGTTGCTTCCTAAGTGGACAGTTTGATTTCACAGAGGTTTGATTTACTTGGAGTTATATTGTGTTGTTTGTGTTCCCTTTATTTTTTTTGATTGTATATGTGATGTTAGTCAATTTAAGAAAATGTAGCCAGTACAAGTTTGCGAAATGTGAAACGTTTTCCCAACAGGTGACTCCAAATTGCCGTGTTGCACTTCGTAATGACAGCTACACGCTGCACAAGATCCTTCCCAACAAAGTGGACCCCCTGGTTTCCCTGATGATGGTCGAGAAGGTGCCTGACTCCACTTACGAGATGATTGGCGGCCTGGACAAGCAGATCAAAGAGATCAAGGAAGTGATTGAGTTACCAGTGAAGCATCCTGAGCTGTTCGAGGCCCTTGGAATTGCACAGCCAAAGGTGAGAGGATGAAGTTGGTGATGGCACGTAGGGATCTGAATACTGGCATATTTCTTTGACTGATAATCAACCAATCAATAATAGACCATCATGTCCTGTCATTGTCGTTCGTATTTGGAACTCGGCTTCCTCTTCACCAGTTTCTTGTTCAAGTGCTGCACCATTTAAGGTGGAAATGGAAAATTTGGACAAGAAGCTGGCAAACTACCTTTATCAGAAAATGTTACCAGCATTAATAGAATACTTCAGATATTGATTCCCTAAATCATCTTAAAACATTACAACATAATAAAATATTTAAAAGCTGAGTTCCTGTGCTGTACTAAAGATATGCTCATGCTTAGTTAGACTGCTCTGTGGCGGTCGTATCACTTTGTCGGCTGTCTTTAAGGATGACCAGAGGATTATTAAAAGAGGTGAAAACCACTTTCTATCTGGCCGTGTTGAGTTTAGTAGCCTGATTTCTGGTCAGCTTGTAGGGCTACCACACCTAGCAGAACGTGCTGATTTGCATGCTTTTTTTTTTTTTTTTGGCTGGCTGCCAGTCCAATTACGTAAATACATGTGTAATACCATCAGCTTACATGGACCATCATATTTCAGCTCTTTTAATGACCTCATAATTCCCAATCCAGAGATGTTTGGGAGAAAAATGTCCATTGGAAAAAACGTATTGGCTCTGGAACATTTTTGACGACAGGATGCAACAGAAATTTCCTTTTACACCCGGAGTTACTAATATGGGCATAAGAGCACGGCGCCGACTACAGAATGACGTCAACGACTTCAGTGGTCTGTAAATTATTAACTGACAAACTTAGTCATGGGTATGAATACGTCCTACGGAGCAATTCAGTCTAACATCAGATACGGTATATGAGTGATGTAATGTAGTCTACTTACATTTACTGTATATGACGAGGGTGGATTCACAAGCATGTATGTCCTGAACAGGGTTAGCTTAAAATTCACATGCATAGTGAACCCTCCTCCACCCTGTGTGTGTGTGTGTGTATGTATGTATGCATGCATATATATATATATATATATATATATATATATATATATATATAAAACTCAACTCTAAAACCCTAAAACCTTGTTAAGTAATTACTTAATTACTTGCTGGTTGATTCTCTTCTTGAGTGCCTTGTTATCCCTTTGTTGATGCAGCAGTAAGACTTTCCCCATTGTGGGACTAATAAACGATTATCTTATTTTAAAACAGCAGTCAACAAAAACTCAGTAGCTTGGAGGTTTTAATCTCCAACTCACTACACTGGCTAGCAAACACATTTGCAGGCTGTAGCTTAAGGCTACACTGAATAGAGGCAGTGTGACTTTGTTTGCTTATTTATTTATTTATTTATTTATTTATTTAAAAGAAAAACATTTTATAGTTTACCTTAGAAATGTTTTGTTCAATTTCCATTATGTGTAGCAAGTTTTCTGTCAAACTTTCAGCAGTCTTTTTCTCCCGTTTTGTATTCTGTGTGAGAAACACATGCTTTATTCTTGCTCCTCCTGCAGGGGGTGCTGTTGTATGGACCACCCGGCACAGGAAAGACCTTGCTGGCCAGAGCTGTGGCTCACCACACAGACTGCACCTTCATCAGGGTGTCCGGCTCAGAGCTGGTGCAGAAGTTCATTGGCGAGGGTAAGCAGGAGCCCGGCTGAGCTGTCTCGTAGACCCAGTAGATCCCCCTGATTTAACTCATCAGCTTATTAAGAAGATCTTTCTGAACGTCTTAGAGCTTCAAAATTCTGAATTGTGCAGTGTTGCTCCAAGACTGAGAACCACTGCTCTAGATAAAGATAATTAAATACAATTAAAAGGTCACGTTTGTTTGTGTGACTGACCGCCCTAAGCAAATACATTAAACCAGTCATTTTTACTTGTTCTGCTCATTCTGACATCTTTCATGTTATATAATTAAATTCAGCCAAAAAAAGTCTATGAAAATCTCTAAATGACTTCTTTATGAGAAGTCTTCGCTTGATTTGCTTGTCTCATCTCTAACTCTCCTTTTGTTGTTGCAGGCGCCCGTATGGTGCGTGAGCTGTTCGTTATGGCCCGTGAGCATGCGCCTTCCATCATCTTCATGGATGAGATTGACTCTATTGGCTCCTCGCGTCTGGAGGGAGGCTCTGGGGGCGACAGCGAGGTGCAGAGGACCATGCTGGAGCTCCTCAACCAGCTGGATGGCTTCGAGGCCACCAAGAACATTAAGGTGTGAGGAAATCAGCTTCTTGTGTCTGTGTGGTGAACACATGGTTTCATTTAAGGTTCTATGACTTGTTTGTTAGTTTATATAGCAAAGCTTCAGCTAAAGCTGAGGTTATGCTACTTGACTGCATAGTGTGAAGCACCCAGTCTTCTTATAAGCTGTTAAGACTTCAGTAGTCGTGTGGTGAACCCAAGGCTTAATTGTACTGTTTAGGGTTCTGCTTTCCAGCGTTGTGCTTGGTGCATGTGTCCAGTGCATCTAATAATACAATTAAAACACAATGTGCTGAAGTTTCATCTGTGCAGAATCAGTATACAATAATACTCTATTACACACTTATTATATTATTATAATACACTTATTAACATCTGTCACTGGTTCCAGGATTCCATTAAACTTTAATCTGAAGACAGTCTTTAGGTTGCTTATCATTATTTACACTTTTAGATTTGTACTTTTTACATTGGCAGCAGATGTTTTCAGATGAGTCCTGCCCTCAACACTTTAACACTGGAGAAGTGACAGTAAATCATTCAGTCTATCTGTCTGTCTACAGGTCATCATGGCCACTAATCGTATTGACATTCTGGACTCGGCTCTGCTGAGACCTGGCCGTATCGACAGGAAGATAGAGTTCCCCCCTCCCAACGAGGAGGTCGGTCCTGCGCGCACACACACACACTCAATGACCACAGCAGAATTTTTTTCTACAGTGAAATCGTGCAGCATTCTTCAGATTTCACAGTCGTCCTTTCTTGCCAGGCTCGTTTGGACATTTTGAAGATCCATTCCCGGAAGATGAACCTGACCCGTGGAATAAACCTGCGGAAAATTGCCGAGCTGATGCCAGGGGCCTCAGGCGCTGAGGTCAAGGTAAGGTACCCGACTCAGCATGTAGCTAAAGAAGTCATTTGCTTCTGTAGTTGAGTAAAAGCTCTAAAAGCTCCATCACAGAAAGTTATTACATGAAATGGATATGAATTCGCTGCCTGGTGTCTGAGACATTTTTAACATTGTTTAACAAGGGGTAGGTCTACAATGCATTTATTAAAATACATTTGTACAGAGATATACACCGGTCAGGCCTAACATCTATGCTATTTCACCATCTTATCAGCTCCACTTACTGTATAGCTGCACTTTGTAGTTCTACAGTTACAGACTGTAGTCCATCTCTTTCGCTGATACTTTGTTAGCCCCCTTTTACCCTCTTCTTCATTGGTCAGGACCTCCATGAACCCTCACAGTGCAGGTTCTATTTGGGTGGTGGATCATTCTCAGCACTGCAGTAACACTGACGTGGTGGTGTGTTGGTGTGTGTTGTGCTGGTCTGAGTGGATCAGACACAGCAGTGTTGCTGGAGTTTTTAAACACCTCAGTGTCGCTCCTGGACTGAGAATAGTCCACCAACCAAAAAACATCCAGCCTACAGCATCCTGTGGGCAGCGTCCTGTGACCACTGATGATGGACTAGAGGATGACCAACACAGTGTACAGCAGCAGACGTGCTATCGTCTCTGATTTTACATCTATAAGGTGGACCGACAAGGTAGGAATGTCTAATGAAGTCGACAGTGAGTGGACAGTGTTTAAAAACTCCAGCAGCACTACTGTGTCTGATCCACTCGCTCCAGCACAACACACACTAATACAACCACTGTGTCAGTGTTGGTGGAGCTGATAAAATGGACAATAAGCGTAGAAACAAGGTGGTGGTCAATGTTATGCCTGATCGGTGTACAAATGTGGTAATTTAAGGTGCAATAATTCCATAAAGAAAATTAACCATATACTTTGAGGTCAAACATCTCTGATAGACCACTTATTATCTTACCACTCCAGTTAACTGAAGATCCTATGAAGGTAGTTTAGTAGGCAGGTGTCACTAGCAGGTTTAGCATCATTGAAAGCAGCTTGGCAAGAGCCCAGGCAGCTCTGCTGGTGTGATTTCCTAGTCTGCATGTTAGAATGTTGGGGCACTTTATCATCCCCAGCGTAATTCCACATTATATACACTTGTTTTGTAGCTGGACATGTTTAATCGCTCATTTCTGTCCTTAGGGTGTTTGCACAGAGGCTGGTATGTACGCCCTGAGAGAGAGGAGAGTTCATGTAACCCAGGAAGATTTTGAGATGGCGGTCGCAAAGGTTTGTCCAGTTAATTCGCTTGAAATGAACTTTGATATTTTTGCTGCACTGCTAAAGTGTAGCTTTAAGAGAACTCGCCTGGAAGACCCCTTTGGCTGCATTTTAGTGTAAAAAGCTTTGTTTAATGGACCTCACGTACTGTGTTCACATTTTAAAAACTGATTGCTGATGCACAGATGGACTGTAATCCATCAGATGATGCACGATTTGTTAGTCGTCCTCAAGCCCTTTGATCAGGGGTCAGTTTCTGACCACACAGCCGGTCATGGCTGGATATTTTTTGGGCAGTGGTCCACTCCCAACTCAGCAGCGACAGTGTGTTTGGTCCAGTTGTACCGGCACTACACACACTGTACCATGTCAGTGCGAGTGCTGTGCTGAGAATGGACCACCACCCAGATCGGCCCTGTGGACAACATCGGCCCTGTGGACAACATTGGTTCTGTGGTTTAAAAACTAATGAATGAACTAATGAATTGTCCAGTAGTAGTTGAGGTCAGTGCGGTCTTGAAAATGGAGCCCGAACCTGACCCCACATCCACAACAGTGATGGATGGTCTCAGACATGGTTTAACAGGACTGGGCTTTGTTACTAAGCACTTGAGTTGCTGGGATAAATGAGTATTTTACACAGAAATTACTGATGATAAACAACTGGTTATTGTTTTAGTAGTAAATTCCATATAATTTACTTGATAAATGCTAGCAAATTCTGTTGAATTGTACTTGGCAGAAAACAGCATCCACTCTCCTGTCATATATCCCGTTAGTGCGTGATGGGCCAGAGCACCCATGGTGAGCAGGTAACATGACCGAGAGTGACAGACCAGGAGCCCAAGAGAATGAGAGAGACAGACTGAGAGAGAAAAGAGTGAGACAGACCAAGATCCCGAGAGAGAAAGAGCCTGAGTGAGACAGAGAGCCCAAGCGAAAAAGAGTGAGACAGAGAGCCCGAAAGAGAGAGTGAGAGAATGAGACGTAATAAGAGAGGCCGAGAGGGGAAGAGTAAGACAGATAGGCAGCCCGTGAAAGAAAGAGACAGACAAAACCTGGGAGAGAAAGAGCGAGACAGACCAGGAGCCCAAGAAACAGACGGAGAGCCCGAGATCCCAAGAGAAGAGACGGGCAGGCTGAGAGCCTGAGGGAGAGGGACCCCGAGAGAGAGCCAGACTGAGCCTGACGTTGAACCAAACCCAGCCCGAAACCTCTGTGTATTACACTTGAGTCGGGTAGCAGAGCTCTGAACAACAGATGAGCTATAGCCTTTGACTGTACACATATGTACTGGACCTGAATTTTTCAAGATTAAAACAGAACTTTCTGTCTACAGGTGATGCAGAAAGACAGCGAGAAGAACATGTCCATCAAGAAGCTCTGGAAATAGACCGTTCAGCAGCACCTTGGAGCCTCATCTATATTGTTCTGTTTTCTTCTGTGACTTGGTTTATAGTTGTTACCTAAATTTATTTTAAATAAATGGTATCTCCTGCTGAGAATTGGTTCAACTTGTCCGTCTTATTCTACGTCTCTTGGCACAAATGGGTGTTTTATATTAACTATTTAGGCTGATACGTTTTCACTGAAGAGATTTTGGTTCAGATGTTTAAGAACGTAGTCAAAGTCACAGTGTTGCTATGTTTTGAGGTGTGTTTCATGCATGTTTTGTCTGAGTTGTTAGAGATCCAACGATAATGGAACTTGTCAAGTGACCTGCTAGCAGCCGGTCATTGCTGCTAGCAATGGCAACTCTCATTAGCCTTGTTAGCATTACCTCTGCAGATTACCCTGAATGCCTGTGGCATTTGACCTTAGTCTTTTGTGGCCCAGGCTGCATTTGTACCCATAAACCCTAGCAAACACATGGGCTGTTCACCCTTCTACACCGTTCTGCTGTGATGATTACAGACATTGATGTTCCATTTCAGGGACATTTATAAACGAGGAGGCCCATCACTGGTAAAAATATGAGTGGGAAAGCTCATAAGACTCAACATGGTGTCTGTCTGCGAACAAAGTCCACAAGATAAAGAGCCAAACCGCTTGCCGCATCAGCCAATGACTGATTTTAAGTGTAAATTAGCTAAAATGGTCCTTCCATGAGCCACAAGATTATATATGGTGTAATTGGGGTTCAGTAAAATTTTACAGTTAGATATTGGCAGCGTAGCTAGATAATGTTAGCAGACCAAAATGTTACCTGCTAACTAACACCACAGACTTTAATTTTGACCCCTTAAAAAGCTAGCTCTAATTTTTTATATCCAGTTTGCTTTAGTGCGTTGTTTTGCGGCTCCACAGCAGAACTAGATTTTCTAGGTAAAACTAAATCAGTAAAATAAAGCTCTGCTGATCGTTCAACACAGTAAATGATCAGTTACATTCTGTTCATTTAAGGTGGAATGGGGAAAAAAGCAAAGCTGGCGCATGAGAAGCGATTTCAGCCTCGCAAAAAGACGAACACTGAGAGGTTTTACTAGAAACTTCTACTTTTGTGGAACGTTTCCTGCCAGAGATGAGAGAAAAGCAGCTATAGCTGAGCTAAAGCTTAAAGCAGAGAAAAATCACTCTGTGTTTTTTCACATCTCATCAATATTTTTTATCCTATACTAGAACATCAGCACATACTGAGACACGTTTACCGCCCAGATGAAATGGACATAAAATGAAAGGATAAAATGGCTCTTCTCAACATTTGGGTTGCAATTCCTTGGCTAGAAATAACTGGCATTGCCAAGACGGCCACTGAGTGAACTGACTTTCCTATAAGGACTTTCTCGCCATGTATTCATGTTTATAAAGTAACTTCAACAATCCTAGTGAATGGCTAATATTGGGTAACGCCGGATGTCTAGGAGCCTAATAAGCCAGAATAGTCCACAATGGAGCAGTGCAGCTAGAGGCCTACGTGAGTTATCACTTTATTAATATTCCTGGCTACCAGGTCACTACTGATTACAACATACTGTGACCCAGAAGTCACCTGTGATCATTAGACTTGGACCTTGAATTCTGTAATTGCGGAAAATTAAAGAGGGCTAAGCAACCTTGCAAATGCCCCCATTTAATAATCATTCATGTTTGTTGTGCTGTTTTGGTGAAGTGAGCCACGGTACTGGTACTTTGTGTCCCAGTGAGTCCCTTTTAAGATTAAAAATCCTTTTTGCAACGCAGTCCTGGCCAAGATACAAAGCGCAGATAATCTGATATATCCCCTCCAATGGGAGTGTCTTCTTGCACTGTATTATTCATTATGCGCTTTATGTGCACCACCTTTTGTCAGACTGTGTGTTCCTGCTGCAAAAACCACTTCTTTCACATTCCAGTTACTCGCTTGATTAGATTCAACTTTAATGAGTGTGTTTACATGCTCTTCATAATCCAATAACTGCGGAAAATCAGATTTTGTCAGTAATGCAATCAAGGCATTTACCTGCACTTGAGTAATAAGATAATGGGGAAACTCTACGTCTACATGAGTCAGTAATCAGATTTCTGCTTCGCAACCAGTCAGTAAACTCACTGAAGACGTGACGTAAATGTAACGTAAAACTCAAACTTAATGCCGTTTTTTTGTTTTCTTTTAACATTGCACCAGTTTACCTGAAAATATGAACACACATCATCTAGAAGATGAAGAATATTTAAATCCTTCATTTCTTGTTTGGTTTCAGTGTTTTGCTGTGGCTTGTGGGCAACGCTGCTCGCTTATTTCCAGCACCGCGGTTCACATGCAATGAGAAATCTGACTACTGAGGTAAAATCCAGCCTCTTTATCCAATTTCTTAATCGGACTTCCAGATTGGAGTATGGTGTTTACATGACCACTTGAATAATCTGATAACTGTAGAAATCTGATTATGATCGGACTATTGGGTGCATTAATACGCACTCTGACATGGTAGAGTACACATAAAAAAGCTGATGAAACACAAAATACAGTACTGGGGTATAGAGAATGCACATGTAAGTCTGTATGTACTGTATATGTCAATTTGGTTACCAGAATGTTGTATTACAAAAATGATGCAAGAACAGGTGGAACAAAGGAAGAACACAATGATCTTAGCATTATTTGGCTAGACATCCTCAAAGCCAACAATATATGGGTTTTACAGTATGTCCTGTAACTTGCTGGCACCTCCAACCAAGTAGAAATTAGGTTGAAAGGGAAGTCGTCTGGGACTTCTTGAGCTTTCCCCATCAGTAATTTCTCTACGTCAGTGACCCGTTCAAAGTCCTTCACTGGGTGCCAGAGACATAACTGCCATATTGAGACAACTTCAATTGCATGTGTCAGAAGCAGTTACACTGTCAGCTTTCTTAAAATCTACTTAGGTGTTTGTGACCATCCCTTCACCCCTTGATTTACAGTAAGTATGATTTTTTTGTTAATAATGACTTGCTAGAATGTGGTTTGAGTGAACCAGTTACGTGTAATACAAAGGTGAGTATCCTTCTACCGGTGCTGGATCTTTTAAAAACGCACTTAAAATGGAGAAATCTGTGATTTCTATATTGAAAAGTGGCAGACATTGAGGATCATTTTTGTTTCAGGACTTCATAAAACATCAATATTTTTATGTGAGAATCGATTCTCAAAAGGAAACATCAGGTTCATGCACACTGACTTCAGTGTTTCAAGTTATCCTGGAAAGTAAACTCTGTCTTTTAATACATTTTGTCTGTTTTTCTCTTTCGTAGGTAAAAAGCATCTGCTGGAAAAATGGAATATAACTATATAAAGTAAGCTCCAAATTTTTTTACATGTATTTTGAAAGTATGTCAGATACAGTGATTAGTATACAACTTTCAATAATCAACAGGCCTATTTGGGCTTAGTGGTCTGCACTCTAATATTAAAATTATGATACTAATGCTCACTAGTTTAGGTTTGTCTAGGGTTATTACAGTACTGTACTGTGACTGTTTTACAGTTTTTTGGCCGGCATAAAAGTAAGCAATACAGGTTCCAAATGCTGCATAATGGATGTGAAGCAATGTAATAAGTACCTTTAAGTTTAGTATTTGGGTCATTCTCCATTTCCAGTGCTTAAAATATGAGGCTCAGTTCCAAAAGTCAGTACATTTACACAGTTAAATAATATTTTCCCTTTATGATTCTCCGATTTGACTTTTTTTTATCCTGTTTCATAGTCGCTCTGCATCTGTAAAGCAGCTCCTCACAAAACCACTTTTCAACATTTGAGAAGACATTTTTAATATAAAACAATATTTTTAAGAGGTTTAACTCAGGACTTTGTATGAAATTATTATTAGACTACATTTAAAAATCTGTTTTTTATTTAAGAAATTATTGTTTTACATTCTAACGCAGTATGTTCAGCTCTATTAAACTGCCTCTTTGGGCCGAGGCTCATCAGAGACAAAGCATCTCGAGGCCTAAGAAGGCGAGACACACTTCTCACTAATTCATTTATTAACTATTTATCAGGCAGCTCAGAACTTCTGTGTCACTGGTGTTAAGTGCTTTAATAGCTGGTTAACTAAAATTTTGTCAAAATAATGTCGTACATCACTTTTTTACTGATTTTAAATACACAAGGTCAGCTAATCATTAGCGAGTCAGCGAATTTACAGAATCCTCAGTTTTAACCAGAATGTCACCGGAGTCACCGTCACTCGTGTTACACCTCCTTCATACGACACCAGTGACTGTAAAACATGCTTGAATTAAGCGTATATGATGATAGGAGATGTTAATGGACATATTAAGATTATTTAGTTTTGGGATGAAAGAAATAGATTTTTAAACCTGTATTTACACTCCAAATGGAGAATGACCCACTTGGATTTTCAGCAAGCAAGACTTTATGAATTCAAAATGATCATAAGAGCAAATATAAGAAATTTGATTTCTTGCTATGCTTGCTTGTACATGGTTTTCAGGGCTAATCTTTCCACAGCTTAACTACTGACTGACTGACTGACAGACAGACAGACAGACAGACAGACACACATACATAGATAGATAGATAGATAGATAGATAGATAGATAGATAGATAGATAGATAGATAGACACAGACAGACAGATTGACAGACAGACAGACAGACAGACAGACAGATAGATAGATAGATAGATAGATAGATAGATAGATAGATAGATAGATAGATAGATAGATAGATAGATAGATAGACCAAGAGGTAGCTAGATAAATAGATAGACAGACAAACAGAAAGACGGATAGATAGATCCAGTGTTACAGTAGCAGGACATATAATTGCACATAAACCTGAAATACATTAGAGTAAAATATGAGAGAAATATGTTGTGCTTTGGATGCTGGTTTTCCAGCAGGGTGCTGATGCTGCCATATACTGTACTACTTAATTTATACAGAGTGTGACTTGGGGTTCTCAGAGGAAGCTTAGGCAGCCTGGAGTGTGTGTTCAGAGCACACAGCAGCTTTACGTCCACCAACTTCACTGGGAGAAACAGTTCTGACTCTGGCTCTCTAGCTCACTACAACAACACACAGCCCGGGCAGTTCTGAGCCCCGTCCTGCACAACAAAAGAACCAAGTATATCAACTGCTAGAGAACTAAACAATCTAAAATTAGCATGAACAATCACTTCCTTAACAGGCTACCCCTTTATCTTTTAACTGACAGCCTAAGATCATTCAACCAATATCTGTGAATAGATTGAAGTATGAAAGAAGAATGAAATCAAATTTAAAAAAAGAAAGCAGCTTAGAGGAACTATGTCTTTCTAATTGAACTATATTTATTTACATTTTGTAAAAACTATTTAGTGAAGATCATACATGTTGTTAATAAACCATTAAGGTGTTAACATTTCAGAGTGGTATAAAGTGAGGAAGTTCTAGAGAAGGTTGCTGAGTCAGAACTGTTCACAGTGGTTGTGAGCCAGACGTCCACCTCTAAAAGCTCCCTCACAAACTTTATGTGAATTACTACTATAAAATGTTAACATATAATGATAATTATACATGGTCTGATGCCCAAGACACTTTTATGGTAGTTTTGAGGCATGTATTTAGCCTAAAATGTATTTTTTATCTATTGATGGCGGAGCGATACCACAGGGTGTTGTAAGGCAAAATAGTCCTAACAGAAGACTTCGCATTTTAATTTTACCATCAACATCCATATTAAACTCACAAGACTGGTGGTTCTAGACAGTAAATAAAATGGCTATATTCCTGTTGTAGCCATGGGGACCCCTGGTTCCATTCACCACCACTTCGATTCATAGAAATCTTTACAATCAACCATTTCACACCAAACCATCCTGAATGACTGTTTATGCTCAATAAATTATGCAGACATTTTCCCCATTAAATATAATATATGCCTGAGAAAGAAAACAGTCAGTACTCCAATAATTTGGGTGGGAAGGACAAGGTCAGATACAAAGAACCCCAAGTATCAATATTTCATTATTGAGTCATTATTAATTTATTTAAGTCATAATTTAGACATTATTTTGACACTTTTCTCTTGAGGAACGTTCCTGCTGTTGTTTTTGTGGATTTCCATTATGAGCCTTAACTACTTAGTTTTGATTCTTCTGAGTTCTCGAATAGATGTGACTTAAGGTTTCTTTCCCATATTGTCCAGGATCATCATGATACCAATTTTCATCTGCATCCTATTGGTCATACTGAAAGCCTGCTGGAAGTGTTGCTTTTCGAGAACAACAAACAACGATGAGCACTTAGAGACCCCGATCTATGTTATTCCCATCTCTATTAATGCTGTAGAAGATTATAGCTCTGATGAAGACTCAGTAGCGAGTGTGGACCCATATGCACCTCCTTCATACGATTCCCTCGACCCCCCTCCACTGTACTCAGAGGTAATGACCATCTACTGGAAACCCAGTAAGGCCCTGAGCAAAAGTCAGATACCACTTTTCTTTTATTTCCAGTTAAAATGGAAAAAGCCACAAACTAAATATAACATCAAGGTTTTCAGTGTCACTCTTTAACTTCATTCCAGCTTCCATTCTTTTCAGGAGACTCACTTTCAGTTTCTCAAAGAATCTGCAGACTCGCCTCCAAAGTTCAATCTTAGAAATTGGTTTATCACTTACTGGTGTAATGATGTTGAGGTCTGGACTCTGTGGTGGTTAATCCACTGTCCTGAGAATATCAGCAGCTTGATTATCTCTTCTATGTCAAAGATGAAAGCTTTAAATGCTGTTTAAGTGCTGAGGGAGGCAGTTTTGGTTTCTACCAGGTCTTCCAGGCGGTTGCTAGGAGTCCTATTTTCTATGTAGCTTTTAATAATTTTCGAATGATCCTGTTTTTTTCTCCATTCTTTTTCAAGTTGTCTATCTCTAACCTCTTCCAATATCTCATGAATATGCATAACTTGAACTTAATGGCCATTTTGACCTGAAATGACTTGCACAACAGGTAGCACTGATGCAGATGAGTAGAACTTGCTTTGTTTACGCAGTTACTTTATTGGCTAGTATAATGCAAATGTGATCATACTGACTGGTCGATTAGTGATGCCAATGGGAGGCCTAGTGATGGACCAGGCAGCATGATCTTGTTTGCATTATGCTGTCTAGCCCTTATAAATAATAAATAATAATAATTATATATATATTATATATATATATATATATTTTTTTTTATAGCACAAGGTCAATTAAGGGGTGCCTTACAGACAAATTTCATAAAAAGTTCATAAAAGAAGAGCTTTAAGATTCTACTTAGAATAGAATTTCTTAAAACAAAATCCATAAAACTAATTTAAAAGGAAATGTCATAAAATTACACGTAAAAGATCCAGAGTTCAGGAGAATAATTCATCAGCTTCTCATTCTACTTGTCCTGTTCCTTAAATCTGGCAGCTAGCGCCTCAGGCACCATTTAAGGTGGAACAGGAACATTTGAACAAGAATCTGGTGAATGAGAAGCAACTTCAGCCTCACAAAAAGTTGAACGCTGAGAGACATTTTACAGGAAACTTCCACTTTTGAGGAAAAGTTTCCTGCTGGAGATGCGAGAAAAGCCTATATTAGCATATTAGCGCATACTGAGCTATACTTGCAGCCAAGAAAGTAAAATGGATGTAAAATGTTGTGGCTCCCAGGTGGTTTGATTTTTATTTAAAAGACAAAATAGCTCTTCTTAACTTTTGGGTTGCGACTCCTAGGTTAGGCATCGAAAAGTTGAGAGAATAGGAACAAACAACACAGACACTTTAAAATAGTCTAAAAAGCACAGCCAGTCCACCGTCTCTTCCCGATTTACATGCTGTTTAATAATACACTGCCTGGTGGAGATCATTCATCAACTGATGGCAGTACAGTTAGCAACAGTGTGGGTTCATTTATCAATAAATGTTCACACTTTTTTATTTTTTCCATTTCCAGCAGAAACTAAGCATTCCTGATGGACCACCACCAGCATACTCACAGCTGGAGATCCCAGCAGGTTCAGCAAACCATTTCAGTTTGTCCTCACCTTCAGAACCAGAACAAAGCTTCCATTATGATGATTAACCAACATCAGAATCTTCCAGCGAAAAGCCATAATGAACACAAAAGCCTGCAAATGTCTGAGTTCACAGGCATTTTAATGCATAGATTTATAGTTTTGTACTATGTTGAGGGAACACTGTGTGATGTCTATGTAAAAAGTTTACAGTTACTCTTCAAATTATTCAAATGTGCCTCTGTATAGTCCTTGGATTATGTCTTGCCTTTGTTTATGTACTTGATACAAATGCACTTTACAACTTTGTATTATGTCTGTGTTGCAAATAAAAGGGTAACGTCACGAACGGCAGGCTCTGCCTGAAGGTTGGAGAAAGGCCCAACGAGACTTTACCAGCGATGATGAGGAAACTTTGCCTTGGTAATTATTATAAAGATTGCAATTGATCATTTACCAAAGGTACGTGCAGTAACATCTGAGTAAGTTCAGTTTATTACCCATCATAAAGATTCGCTGGTTGAAAGTAGTACAACTACAGATGAATTGAACCTACAGATTAACTTTTATCAGTGTTACAGAAATCAGCACATGATCTGGAGCCGACCATAAAAACTTTTAGAACTCTGACAACCTGAAGGAGTTTTTGTTAGAGTAGAAGTCAAATTAATTACAAATATATAAACGTAAAAATACTAATGTGAAATTGCAACATACTAAATAATGCCAAATAGTGCAAGAAAATAATGAATAGAAATACTATCTTAATTTAGCATAATATTTGATTTGATTTAATGACGGATGAATTCTGATGACGAGTTATTTTCACAAAAATAATGAATTGAATGATACATTTTTTCTATATTTTTTGCTATGTCTGCTATACTTTCTAGACATCGTGACATACTAAGCCAAAATTTGAATAAATTAATTACAGTTGGTAACTTGAGTGATAAAACTTAACAGATGTTAAACTTTCTTCACAAAAAGTAAATGAATAAAATTTAAATTTTCAAAAAAAGAGTAAAGTCCATATTCATATGGTCCGTTCAGGGGGTCATTCCATGCACAGCAGTTGTGTGGACGAAAATGCCTTGTTGATGTGAGAGGTCAGAGGAGAATGGGCAGACTGGTTCCAGATGATAGAAAGGCAACAGTAACTCAAATAACCACCCAAAATCTCTGAGGAACGTTTCCAACACCTTGTTGAAAGTGCCACAAAGAATTAAGGCAGTTCTGAAGGGAAAAGGGGGTCCAACCATTTCCTAGCAAGGTGTACCTAATAAAGTGGCTGGTGAGTGTGTGTGTGTGTATATATATATATATATATATATATATATATATATATATATATATATATATATATATATATATATATATATAAACAGAAATTAAACATAATTGTATTTCTTAATAATTAATTAATAATTAATATAATTCTTTATTAGGGCATTTGCAGCTGCAGAGTCATGAAATCTAGCCAGAAATGTACTGATGATGCTGTAAATTAGAGATCTGTGATATTTTGTTTTTAATATTAGATTTGATATTTTAATTAAATTTTATTGGTGAAACATCAAATCAAGACTCTAGTAGTTTAGTTAAGTTCAACAGCGCATTACTGACTGAAGCAATTGTCAGTTGTGTTACACTTTCAAAACTCAACTTAAACTTAAATACTAGAAATCTTAACTAAAGAATTCTAGCATTTTAGCGCAACAGGGTTTTGCATTTCTGTTTTAGTCAACCTGTAATAAAGCTCAGCAACCTGCTACTGCTAGTTTAGCAGTGTCTGCAAAGCTGATAGTAGAGGCGGAGGTGCTGCGGGCCAGAGGTGAACTCTCTTATATAACACGCCTACTAAACCTAGCAATGAACAGATGAGTTGAACAGCAATTCCCCACCCCTGCATGACAGCACGCACCCATTCAAATCTCAGAAATTGCTGTCACATGAGAGATGTCTGACATTATAGATCTCCGAGTTACTTCTAAATATTGATGCTTTATCTGTGAGAAACTCATAAATCCGCACCTCCTATTGTCTTTCATCAGTCAAATGATGTCCAGTGGTCAGTCCTCACTGTAATTATAAGGGCATTAAACACCTGCATTTGAAGAAACTCTTATGGAAGCTTATTTCTGTCGGACAGAGGAGAAAAAAAAATCTGTTTCTAACAGCAGTATATCAAAAATTTGACATACTATTTTGAAAAAATGTCATTTTTCCTCATAGTTTTGATATTTATACTTTTTATAGTTTTTAAGACAAAATTTTGAGATACCATACCAAACTGTCATTATTTTGTCATAATAAGTCAAAAAATTCAGGAAAAGTCATTCATTATATTGACATAATAACTCAAAACAAAGAAAATTCACTCATTAATTTTCTCTTGAAAATTATAATTATTTCGAGATAGTCAAAATTCTGATTTACGTTTTAAGATATTAAGTCAACATTTTGAGAAAATTTCATTATTTTGGCACAGTATATAAATGTGAGAAAACTCATTGTTTCAACACAGAAGGTAAACAAATCAGGAAAAGTATTGATGCAATTTTTTTTTCTCTACCTGTCAGAAATGAGCATCTACAGATTCAGCACATCGCCTGGAGGTCATGATGATTTTCTAGCTGATGAAAATAGTTCAGGTCATCATAACTCGAGTTTCATGCTTGTGAAAACCACCTTAAAAAGCAGATCTAGAATCAGGATGTAATTTACACTTGTATTAGAACTGAACGAGAAATAAGGACAAGTCCAGAAACACAGCAGGGAAACAGGAACAACAGCAGATTCTTATATATAAAAAAAGCTAAGAACTGATCAATAACCTATTTCAGAATATTCAAGTTTATTAGACTCATGACTAGATTATGACTTTTCTCACTCACCAAAATACAACCAAATGAAACCGAAGTAATCTGAAAAAAGCATGTTCTTTTCTGTGGTTCCCTTTGGCTTGGGTATCAAATAACGAAAAAGGGACGATTGGCTGAACTCGCAAGACACTTATTGCTACCTTGTTTTTCTCTAGTAAATGAAAAGCACGTTTGTACTAAGTACCATTCGTCAATGTTAGATAATCTCTAGTTATTTACAGTCGGCATGAAATAAATCTAAATCACAACATGTACAAGAGTATTTCCCAACAGGGACACGTCGTTTTCTCCTATTCCATCTTCATCATCTCAAACCTACATTTTTTTTATTTGCCAAAATTAAAGCCACAAGTGCTAAAACAGTATTTTCAGATCACAGCATCTGTACAAATATACAGTGTTGACGACCAACATGTACAGTATTGTTCAGTCCCGAATATCTACCACACCTTCAAACGGACGCACGAGTATATCTGATTTGTTCTTCTCTGTACAGAGTAATAAATATTCTTTATAGTACCCTTTCAGCAGTCTTTGTGCAACAACTTACGTGAGGTAAACTGCTTGGCTCCCACGCATCGCACTGCTTGCTATTGAGGCCAAATGTTCATATAGGAGAACACATAGGGCCTCAGTGATGTCCTGTCCTACTACCAAACATCTGAAAGTATTTCTAGTAGCGCAAATTCTCTTGTTTGCTGTTTATTAAAACCAACCAGGCTGTACATAATTATGTCACTCACTCATATGAAGGATCCCTTCGAGGCCTTCAGTCTGCTGAAAGTCTCTGATCTTTCCTGTCTCACCTGAACCTGACTCAGAAAACCCAGTTCACAGGCACCCACTGCTGATCTGTGCTCAGTCTCTCTAGCGCCACCTTCAGGCTGCGATACGCTCCGTCCAGGTTATCGTTAACAATAGTGAGGTCAAAATAATGACCGTAGGCCCTCTGGATCCTCTCGCTCTCATCTACTGTCCGCTTAAGTTCCGAGTCCTGCAAAGAAAGTGAGAGAGAGAAAATACAAGATTCAGTGTTTACAGCCATACATGCCAAGCTGTTCAGAATGGGAGCTTATATATGGATTTATTTACTTATTTCAACACTTGTTGTCCATTTGATCAGCTCCACTGACCACACAGGAGCACTTTATAGTTCTACAGTTACAGACTGTAGTCCATCTGTTTCTCTGATACTTTGTTACCCTCTTCTTCAGTGGTCAGGACCCCCACAGAGTAGGTATTATTTGGTTGGTGGGTCATAATCAACACCACAGTGACACTGATGTGGTGGTGTGTTAGTGTGTGTTGTGCTGGTCTGAGTAAATCAGACACAGCAGTGCTGCTGGAACTTTTAGACCCTGTGTCCACTCACTGTCCACTCAATTAGATACAACTACCTTGTTGGTCCACCTTGTAGATGTAATATCAGTGACAACAACTCATCTGCTGCTGCACAGGCTGTGTTGGTCATCCTCTAGTTCTGAGTCCAGCAGTGACACTGAGGTGTTTAAAAACTCCAGCAGCACTGCTGTGTCTCATCCACTCAGACCAGCACAACACACACTAACACACCACCACCACATCAGGGTTACTGCAGTGCTGAGAATGATCCACCACCCAAATAGTACCTGCTCTGTGTTGGTCCTGTGGGGGGTCCTCACCATTCAAGCACAGGGTGAAACGGGGCTTTTACAGGACCACAAAGTGCACCTATATAGTAGGTGGAGCTGATAAAATGGACAATGAGTGTAGAAACCGAGAGGGGTTTAATATGAAGTGGCCGGTCGGTGTGCATATATAGAAGATAGCTAACACAAACCATACAAAGCTACAGGTTTATAATAAGGGACCTTCTGCAATGTCCTTTTATAACCTGTGTCAGACAGAAATTCCATATGTGTCTATGTACATGAAAAGCAACCCTAGAAAACCAAACTTACTGTGAGTTGTTTGGTGATGACACCAGCCTCAATAGCAGATCTGTTCATGTCCTTCAGAACCTCAAAGTCAGGAGCTTCGATGAACACAACGTACGGGAGAAACTCTGACGTCCTGAGGACTTTGAGAGCCTGCAAAACCACAGCAATTACACATGCAGTTAAGGCTAGCTTTAGTCCTGCTCAAAAAGCTCTTTCATAGATGACAGTGGAGAATCACTATTAGAAACTCTTTAGCTGTATTTTAGAAAATGTTCTCTATAATTACATGGTTAATATGTAGACAAAGCCATTCAAAGTGGTTTGGTGTGAAATGCTGAGTTCTAGAGAATGGTGATAGGAACCAGATGTCCACCTCTAAATGCTTTTGAATTCACTGCCTGATGCCTTGGACGTTGTTTTATGTGTATGAAGTTTTGGCCTAAAACATTTTTGTAGTGCATTCTTTGTAGAGAGATATATGCAGGGTGCTGCAAGGCAAAATACATCCCCAAAGAAAACTTATTTTTCATATTTTTCACTATTTTACCATCAGCAACATTCCATATATAAACTTAGAAGACTGGTGGTTTGGATAGTAATAAAATGTCTATATTTGTGTTGTAGTCATAGTGATCCCTGGTTCCATTCACCACCACTGTAAAGACAGAAATCTGAGACTCTACAATCAACCACTTCAACTACAGCATTTTGCAGACATTTTGAAGAATCGGTGGAATTCTCCCTTCACAACCCAATGTGCTTTGAGGCAACTGTGTAATAACTTAAGCATGCAGGTTGCATGCTAACTGGTGGAGTATACACTCAGAGGCCACTTTATTAGGTACAGTTCAGTTGAGTGTTAACACAAATAGCTAATCAGCCAATCGCATGGCCACAACTCAACGCATTTAGGCATGTACAGGTGGTCAAGACAACGTGCTGAAGTGCAGACAGAACGGGGAAGAAAGGTGATTAAAGTGACTTTGAACGTGGCGTGGTTGTTGGTGCCAGACGGGCCGGTCTGAGTTTTTCAGGAACTGCTGATCTACTGGGATTTTCACGCACAACCATCTCTAGGGTTTACAGAGAACGGTCCGAAAAAGAAGAAATATCCAGTGAACGGCAGTTGGGTGGCCGAAAATGCCTTGTTGATGTGAGAGGTCAGAGGAGAATGGGCAAAATCTCTGAAGAATGTTTCCAACACCTTGTTGAAAGTATGACATGAAGAATTAAGGCAGTTCTGAAGGCAAAAGGGAGTCCAACCTTTTACTAGCAATGTGTACCTAATAAAGTGGCAAGTGAGTGTAAGATTCCATTGCTTCTTAGCTACATAAGCCTCGTAGCTACAGTGTAAAATTAAGGAAGCAAACTTTAATCATCAAAAATACAATATGTCTTGGCTGACCGGCTACATCTTGGGTAAGGGGTAAATTGTGTAAACTCGATTTTGGGCCACACTATCACTTTCAAGGTTCCATTCACAGTTTCTGTCCAACAGGTGGTGCTAATGAGCTGCCATTCAGAGTCACTGGACTTGTTTGTGATGAACAGCGTCTTGTATTAGCAGTCAGAGAGATGTAGGCTGGTATCAGTTTGGGGGGGAAGAGCTGAAAAGAGAGCCATCAAGCCAGATAGCTTTACTGGCAGAACCCCACGTAAGCCAGCAGATCTCAAGGCGAGCGGTCGGTGCAGCATTAAGTCGAATAACCCTAATGAATCTGATAAGAAGATAAGCTGATTTCTGCCCAATCAACACAATGTCATGGTAAGGGACAGCACCTGTGGGTTGACGTCCAGGATGCAGACTTTTCCCAAGTCCACCACTTCATGAATGGAGTTGATTTTGGTGCCGTACAGATTGCTGTCGTACTCCCCATGCTCCAGGAAACGGCCGTTTTTAATGTCCGCCTCCATTTCACTTCGAGACATGAAGAGATACATCTGCCCCTCCTTCTCGTCCACTTTAGGCTTGCGAGATGTGTCTGTGGACACAGCAAGTAAAGAAACCGTCACGGCTTTATGAAGTAGAAGCCCAACTCTGACTTTGCAGATGTGTATTTTTGTGGGTGGACACTCACAGGGTGTTGTGGTTCCATAGCGGTGTGGTTCTGACACCAGCAGTTTGTTCTTCAGGCTACGCCGGCCCACTCCCTGAGCTCCAATCAGTACCAGAGTCTTCCTCCTGAACGGAGGTACCTTCGCCACCTCCTCATAGATCCGCAGCTCATGCCTGTCGAACTCTGAGCAAGCAAACAAACCTCGCTCTCGCTATAATGCACATTTACTTTTGTTGTGAAAAATAAATAAATCACAATTTGCCATAACCTTAAAAAATGAAACAAGCAAATAACTACTTTCATGGTATAAACCCAGAACTGACATCCAGTGAGAGCAACAGTGGCTGCATGTTCAAACCATTGAGAGTATATATCACATACATCATATATACAGTCAATAGTTCAACTCCTCTATGACTGAAGCCTCTCACTCTCTGTGGATTCTTAATGCATTGGAGGATCTTGAAGGGAACTGGAGCTCCACCAAGCTGTAGCTTTTGTTAGTTTGCAACTTGTTGATTTAGTTCTGATTACCTCCCCAAAAACTGCTTGTATGAAGCTGGTAAGCATAGCCATCATGTCATCATTTGAATATCAATGCTATTGCTCCCTGTGGTGAGTGGAAATGGTCGAAAGCTGCTTTTGTTATATTTTATATAACAAATTTTTATTTTACAGAGTATTTTCCGTACCTTGCCATATCATCATGCAAGCTAAACTACTGCTGACATCATAAGACTGGAAACCTCACCAAAATAACCCATGCAAACCTGCAAGCTTGTCAAACGTGGTAGTGACGTTTTAGTACAGTTTAAGTAGCTGGTTTTGTTATAGAATAGTGTCAAACAGGAATATGTATTCTGACTACTTTTGATATTTATGAATCCACAAGAGTTTAGGGTGACGCAATCATCAATTACAGACAAGTAACCTGATGACGATGCTTAAAAGATGATAGCTGCCTTGTTGGGAAACTGATCAAGAAGTAGAGAGGACTAATTTACTGTTAAATAGTTTGTAAATGTATTAAGAAATTGGGGGAATAGGAAATTGGAGTTTATGTCCCTTTAACAAGTGTGTGGACATGCACTCTAGGAGACTTAGCTTTAGTTCAGGGAACCGAAAAAATGTTGACGTGCAACTTCGACTAGCTTCAGTGTGACTTGGTAAAACTACCAAACTAAAGTGACTGGATAGCAGCTAACTTCAGCCCTTAAACCCTGAAAAGAAGGGAAAGTTACTCTGATCTGCATGTTGACCAGAAAAATTTTTTGGTGGTTTTGATACAAATTACAAAAACTGTAAAAAAATAAGACAACATTTTTTCCAATAGCATCTGCAGCAACTCCAGAGTGAAACCGTTATAACAGCGGAAAACTCCTCAATTTATTAGGTAAATCACATGGGCCAGTTTTGGAAGTCACTCATTTAGAGTTTGCAGTTTGAAGTTCCACCAGTAGGGAGGACTATTAGCATGGAAGTCACCATCATCTGCAATAACATCTATTAAACAAAAGGTGATGTGATTTTTTTCAAAAGATGCTGGGTTACTCAGTATTATATTATTTAATATCTGATTTTTATTAAAGATTTTCATTTAAAAAGTTTATGTAAAAGGCATATAAACTAAAAAAAGAGAAAGCTGGTAAAAGCTGCTGTGAACCATGTCTGTTGGGTGGGAGGTATCATCAACAATTGAGATTTTTTAACATGAAAATATTGTGCTCAATATTTCTACATAGGCCCAGGCCCAAACAGCGAATAACTGAGAAATAAGTGCCTCTTCAGATGAGCTACAACTATAGCTAGTCTGTTGCACTGGATGCTGATGAGGGCTGGTCATCAAAAAGTATTTTCTCCTCAGTGGACAATGTGCAAACTTTTTAGTTTGTCAGAGAAATACGAGTTTGCTTGCTTTTAGCATGGGTATAGATATTAATGCATTCTGGCTACTAAACGCCCTTATAAATCAAAGAACCTCTTGACTTTCAGGACACAGAACAAAATGCATCAGGGTTTCCAACATTTTTCTTTGTCATAGCGGCGATTTTCAAAAACGGCATTCATTTTTCCCATAGAGAAAACCTACTTAGACCCGGAGTTCCTAATACAGGCCTGACACTGACTACAGACTTCAGAGGTCTATTAGCACTCTACAAGTGGTCACTGGTCAGTATCCGGTAGTCACATGGTGGAAGACAAAACAACATGGTTTTGCAGTGCTAGCAGCATCGGCCAGCTCTCAAACACAGACAGCACAAACAGCAGCCTGAACTCAATGACAGCGGAGAAGACACTGGAGGACAGAAAGACAAGGAGCAAGGACAGCCAGATAGCACACAAGAGTTACCTGCATTTTTGGTGGTCAGGTACATCATTTTCTTCTTCTTCTTCCCACCCATGCCTGCACACAGAGGTCCTGCAGACATCAGCACAGACTCAGGTAATACAGACAGTAATGATAGTAGTAGTAATTTTAAAAAGTAACACAATATAATAATATACTGGCCACTTTATTAGAAACCCATATTTTATGACTTGTAGCCCACTGGTTGATCATAATTTGTGTAGGCATCCTCCAGCACATCATCATTTGTCAGTTTCTGACCACAGAGCTGCTCTAGGCTAAGCTAAACTGGCTCATTTATGCTGGTCTAATGCAGATGTGGTGATGCTGGTTGACCAGCATCCAAAACACAAAACATCACTGCTGTCGGAAGAAAACCTCATATCTCGAAAATGTTAAGTTTACAGGAGAAGGAAAAAAAACACACTTTACTGTTAATGTAAGTCAATGGAACCAGACGTCTTTCCAAGCCATTGTGGGTCATTTCTTTTGTCATGAAATTTAAAGACAGTGTAAAGGGCAACAGGTATTTTCGAATTATGTCAAAAACTGAAAAACGACAAAAACGGAAATACGAGGTTTTCTTCTAACAACAGCGCTATGCTGGTCTTGCTCTGTGGTCAGAACAGACCAATGAATGTAGTAGAAAGAGGCTGATAACGTGCAGCGACAATGGGTTAAAATCTGCAAGTGAACACCTACACTCTTAATAAAGATGGTTCTTCAAGGGTTCTACAGTAAAGAAAATACATTTAAATCTATATATAACTATTTCATACTTGAAGGGTTCTCTGCATGATGAAGTGGTCCTTCAGACTGATGGAGAATGTGTTGTATATGGTTCTATATAGAACCTTTTTGAAAATGTTTATATATAGCATCAAAAAGGGTTCTGCCATTGTTACAAGCTTGACATCGTAATAATAACAGAACCCTTTTTGGTGCTAAACCAAACCACATACGACATTCTCCATCAACCTGAAGAACCTTTTGACCATCCAAAGCATGAAATAGTTCTATATGAAACTCATGGTCCTAAACAGAACCATTTTCTATACTAAAGAACCCTCAAAGAACCATCTTTTTAAAGATTGTATATATAACGTACCTATACGGTAATGAAAGGATGGACGGTCTTTAATACCTTAACATCAACTTGAGCTTGCACACATGTGCCAGTAGAGGCCGATGTTAGCTTTTCATTCATTGAAATGACATCATGACAAACGAACAGCCGTCCTAATGAGCATCCGCTTCATAAAGCAGTCGCCCCACAAAATAGAGCAGCGTTAGTGTCACAGGCTTTGAGGTTGAGCGAATGTTCAATGTGTTATTTTTGATTCTGGAGCATCAAGAAGGAGCCACACCAGGATCGGCATTAGCATGAGGCAGAAGTTGCAGCTGTGCTGATGTGACAGTCAGTCAAAGGATTAATGAGCTTGGCGAGGCCTCGTTCAGCGCTGTGCTCGTGTTTATTTCCCGCTGCATTCGCTCTCACCAGTTTTGCAAAAAAGATTATTCAAAATTAAATGCAACGTTTTCCCCTTAACACAAATGACAGGACCGGCAAAGACACATCTGGGCCCAATCCCATTTTCCTCCTCACCCCTACAACTGAGCCCTTCGCCCTCCGTTTTTTGTGTTCACGTCTAGGGGTGTCCTGAGTCTTATTGAGATGGAGGGGTGGGGTGAAGTGTTGGGGCTACATGACCCTCCAAATGGAGGTTTTTCAGAGACTCCAAACTGAGTGACACGAGAAAAAAAGAAAAACCAGCAGGATGGAGCACAAGAGACCAAAGAAACCCACAAATGTGAGAATGTTCTCTGTTAAAGATTACGATAACCACTGTTTTATCTTAGTTTGATGTCGTTTCAATATATTACGGGTCTTTTCTTCATAACAAGCATAAAAAAAACCACTAGTACTATGCTAACGTCTGGGTAGCTAGTTAGCTAAGTTTCCAGTTACGGAGCAGTGCTAGCGGCCTGTTAATGAAGTGGTGTTTTCTTTGAGGGTCCCATTTGTGACTCAGTTGCGAGGTGCAAGGTGACACTTAAAAACAAGGGGTAGGGGTAAAAATAAGAAATAGGACTCGGCCCTGGCGTCTGAAGTTTGCTTCTTTAGCTGTACATTGAAGCAGCGAGGCTAATATAGCTTGCACTGATTAAACAGCACTGAGTAGCGTGTTGCTAACTGCACGCCTAAATCACCTCACGCTCGTCTAAAACTGTGTGGAGCTGTTTAGTAATCTCTAATAAAAATATTTCTAATACTGTATGACACACTGTTGTCTATAAGCTTTTTAGCCTGTCGCAAAAACTTCTCATTGTGGCTAAGCTAATAATGTGGCTTATCTTCATCAGCAATCAATTAAGGCTACTGATGCTAACTAGCCTAATTCATGCTAAAGCAACCTAAATGCAAGTAAAGCCACTTGAATGAACACCAAAAATAAGGGTAACAGTAGGACAACCCTGTAATGACTGCATGTTAGTAGTGTGTATTTTATTGATTTATTCATTCATTTCTTTATTTATTTATTACCCTTCCCAAAAAATTACAAAATCCATGGTATGCAATTACCATTAAGATCATTTTCAAAGTACTACTAAACTTAATTTGGGGGAAAAAAATTATATATATATATATATATATATATATATATATATATGAATATAATTTTTCGTGACTTTTGGGAGCATTGGGATTGTTGTTCTGTGCCTGAAGGATCAAAACAAAAAACCTGCGTAGCTCAGCAAACTAAAAACAGCCACAAGTCTGAATTGAATTTAGACAACAGAAACCGAAGCGAACAAGCTGAACTAAGTTTACAGAAAAGCAAAATTTGAATTTTCCTTTCCACTGCTCCACCATTTAAGGTGGAAAGGAAAATTCAAATAAGAAGCAGGCAAATAAAGTTAACTTTATGTTAACTGAATGCTGTGGTTGTTTTACCTCCAGAAACAGAAGAAACTGTTCAAACAGAGAAGCTGTGCTTCTTTTGTTTTCCTATCATGAGGAAAATGATCAGTGTGATCAGAACTTTCTCCAGTAAGAGATTAAGAGCTGAGCTGGGCTTGTTGCTCTTGATGCTTCGCTTATTTCTAGCTTACAGAGGCGAACTTGAACTTCAACGCTTCTCTTGTATTTCACAATAAAATACGCCAAGCATAAACACGGTAAGAGACATTTGAGGAAGCGGATCTCAAGTCCAGTCAGAATCACTGGTGTTCAAGTCAAAATCACGACTCGTGAGTCTTTCTCGACTTTGTCGAGTTGAATCTCAAATCATCAAATTCATGACTCCAAGTCATATGACTTGAGTCAACACCTCTGTTACTAAGAATTAAAATTCTTGATGAGCATACATGAAGACCAAAATCCTCACCTCCTTCAACACGGGGACCAATGCTTTAGATCATTTAAAACCACCACTGGTTGCACCTACTCTTAGTCTATTATGTTTGCATTCATTTGTTGCCATGTATCAGTGATCAACACTGTTTGAGCAGTTCTTTCTGACCACCAGTGGAGATGGATCTAGTGGTCAGATGAAAGCAGTGTTGTGCTCGTACCTGCAGTGTTGAGCTCCAGATCTCTCTTCACGAAGGCCTTCCTCTTCTCCTCCAGCAGCTGGCTGGGGATCAGTCCAGCACTGCCGCCCTCCAGATGACACGCCTGCAGCACAAACAGAGATGCAGCAAAATTCAACACCACCATCGAAAGTTTGTGGACCCAAAAGAACATTGGCGATTGTTTTGTTGACCACACATTACACATTTAATCAAAAAGGGTTTCTTCTTAATTGTAAAAACGTCAATGTTTACCAGTTTGTGTGAATTGAGGGACAATGCCCATTTCACAAAATGATAAATGCAGGTACAAAATAAGCTAAGGGAACCCTTCGCTTACTTTCTCCATAATGGACCAAGTCAGTGACAGTGTTAACCAATTAACCAATGACAACGAATATACAAACTGATGTTTTAAAGAGGGGCTAACATAAATAACGTGAGGACACTACTGCTAAAGGAGGTACCACACGTTACTCTCTGTCACATACGCACAGTACTGTGCAAAAGTCCGAGAATTTCTAGTCGAAACGGCCATTAAATACACCTGGGGCAATTCTAAGATCAGAGATTTAGGGGTGCTGGGCACCCAATAAGACCAGCACCCCCTACCCATTTTTTCTCACCATACATTATATTTCCAAAAGTATTCACTCACGGATACAAATCATTGAGTTCAGGTGTTCCAATCACTTCCATGTCCACAGGTGTATAAAACCAAGCCCCTAGGCCTGCAGACTGCTTCTACAGACATTAGTGAGAGAATGGGTCGCTCTCAGGAGCTCAGTGAATTCCAGCGTGGTACCGTGGTCGGACGCCACTTGTGCAACAAGTCCAGTCGTGAAATTTCCTCACTACTAAATATTCCACAGTCAACTGTCAGTGGGATTATAACAAAGTGGAAGTGATTGTAAAGTTTGGTGGAGGGGGGATTATAGTGTGGGGTTGTATTTCAGGAGTTGGGCTTGGCCCCTTAGTTCCAGTGAAAGGAACTCTTAATGCTTCAGCACCAAGAGATTTTGGACAGTTTCATGCTCCCAACTTTGTGGGAACAGTTTGGGGACGGCCCCTTCCTGTTCCAACATGACTGCGCACCGATGCACAAAGCAGGTCCATAAAGACATGGATGAGCGAGTTTGGTGTGGAAGAACTTGACTGGCCTGCACAGAGTCCTGACCTCAACCCGACAGAACACCTTTGGGATGAATTAGAGCGGAGACTGCGAGCCAGGCCTTCTCGTCCAAAATCAGTGTCTGACCTCACAAATGTGCTTCTGGAAGAATGGTCAAAAAATTCCCATAATCACACTCCTAACCATTGTGGAAAGCCTTCCCTGAAGAGTTGTTATAGCTGGAGAGGGTGGGCCGACAACAGCTATCTACTCTCACTCAGATTCAAACAGTGGACAGTGTTTGATTGACTACCTGCAATATTAGCTTGCACTGGATAGCTCACTCCTACTTATATCAACATAAAGAGTGATCTGTGATTCAGTACAGCAAGAACTGATAATTGTAATGAAATTGACTGTAATGTGTGGAGTGATAAGAAATCCTCATCTGTGCTACTTACTGGAGCCACCACAACACACAGTCACACTAGAACTGGCTGTAGCGCGCACAAACGGCTGTGTGTTTGTTTGTGTGTGTGTGTGTGTGTGTGTGTGTGCAATCACTGCAGCTACCGCACAGTTTAGGGGAGAGAAAGTGGATCATAACATTTACTTATCAGAGACAAACTTCTGTTTCTAAGAAAAACAACAGCATTCTTTTCAGGAGACTCGCTTTCAGTCTTTCAAAGAAATCTGAGGGGATATTTTTCCACATCTTTAAAGTTCAGTCTTAGAAGTTGGTTTAGCATTTTCTGCTTCTAACAGGCGAAGTACTCTGGGGTTGTCAGTCCATTGTTCAGCTTCTTTGTTTGATGTGTCCATTTCCTTTTCTCAGTGAGGTTCTTCTTGAACAACTACACATCCTTTCAGACCCACAGCACTGAGTCATCTTCTCACAGTGGAAGGATGGACGGAAACACCTGTGGATGTTTTCAGATCTGAAGCGGTTCGATTTTCTCCTCTCAGTTTTGAAAGACGAAAGTGAATACCTCGTTTTTAATGGTCGTTTTGACAGGATATTAAATAAAGGAAGGGCAGCACAGAGCTGTATACACATACAGACCTGCCACCAGTTGGGGTCCTCCTGGTTGAAGATCTGCAGGATGTCTCCACTACTGAACCGAAGGCCGGCCTCTTTACAGGGGATCAGGTTGTCATGAGCCGGGTCGTAGTCAAAGTGGCACTTCACAAAGGCCTGAGAAGACAACCACACATAAACTCAAAGATCGAGATCAAACTGAACCTGATTAGCATTTTTATACATCACAGAGCATAAATCACCAGAACCTGTTATGCCTCACTGCTCATTTATTCCTTTGTCACCCATGTGTGCCAGGGGTGAGACTATGGAGGGGCCTTGGTGGCCTACGCTACCTCATCTAGCAGCCAAGCCTACAGACTTTTGCAGTTTCTGCCTATGGACTGTACAGACTATGGAGTGAACAGCATGGCTGGAAACTTTAACAATGTTTACACACACCGATCAGGCCTAACATTATGACCACCTCCTTGTTTCTACGCTCATTGTCCATTTGTTTAGCTCAACTTACTGTATAGCTGCACTTTGTAGTTCTTCAGTGGTCAGGACGACCATGGACCCTCACAGTGCAGGTACTGTTTGGGTGGTGGATCATTCTCAGCACTGCAGTAACACTGACGTTGGTGGTGGTATGTTAGTGTGTGTTGTGCTGGTCTGAGTGGATCAGACACAGCAGTGCTGCTGGAGGTTTTAAACACTGTGTCCACTCACTGTCCACTCTATTAGACACTCCTACCTGGTCAGTCCACCTTGTAGATGTAAAGTCAGTGAAGACAGCATCTCCACTGCTACACAGTTTGTGTTGGTCATCCTCTAGTCCTTCATCAGTGGTCACAGGACGCTGCCCACAGGACACTATTGACTGGATATTTTTGGTTGGTGGACTATTCTGAGTCCAGCAGTGACACTGAGGTGTTTAAAAACTCCAGCAGCACTGCTGTGTCTGATCTGATCCACCACCACATCAGTGTTACTGCAGTGCTGAGAATGATCCACCACCCAAATAGTACCTGCTCTGTGAGGGTCCATAGAACAGGGTGAAAGGTGGTAACAAAGTATCAGAGAAACAGACGGACTACAGTCTATAACTGTAGAACTACAAAGTGCACCTATACAGTAAAAGGAGCTGACAAAATGGACAATGAGCGTAGAAACAAGGAGGTGGTCATGTTATACCCGGTGTACTATGGCAAACTCTTCTAAATAAAAAAGCAAGAAAAATAACTGTTCCATGATTTAGCCCCTTTTCACACTTGCAGCCTGCTCCCCTCAACCTGTAACCAGACCCTCCTAAAATGAGACTCTGGCTAAACCACTGGTCTGTACATCACCACATATACACACACTATTAGCTATAAACACACCTTTACACATTAATGTCCACAGATACACTCTCCCACAGTCTCAATGTGCTTCAGTGTGCAGTGGCTAAACAGAATCGAACAACGTTTGTGCCGGGCAGAAGGCTGTCAGCAGGGAGGGGAGAGGAAGAGAAGCAGAAAAAAAAAAAAAAAAAAAAAAAACGAGGGGAGATGGAAGGAAGGATGGGAGCAAGGGAGTGCAATAGCCAAAATCTTGTCACCATGGCAACCATGGCCCCCCCGTACTCCAGTGCAATGTTGCTATGAAGCACTGCACTAAGGCAATAGTGTGTAGAAAATTTCCCCCAAGCAGTTTTAATTATATTTTCATAAAACAAACAGATATTTCAGACATTAAAGAAAAAGAAACTATGGAGCTCAAAACTGATTTTAATAAGGTAACACAGCCCTTTAAGTACAGTGTGCTTGACAGCTGAAAGGATTTAGGATTAGCAAGACGTTAAGATAGTGGTTGGATGGTGTAGTGGGTAACACTTCAGGGGTTCCGTCCCCTGCTTGGATAAGCAGCCTATACTATATGAGTAAGAGTCCTTGGGCAAGACTCCTATGCAAGTTCTGGTTTCTGCACCAAATTAATGCACTATTTGTCCAGTGTGTGACATTAGCCACAGACTTCAAACCTCTTTGTATTCATTTTCATGATTTTCTTCTAATATCTGCCAAAGTAAAATCAGAGTTAGCAATACACCGTGTCAGCTATGCATTCTACTCCCTAAATTTTCCATAGAAAGTTCTGCCCTTCAGCCAATCAGCTTGCTGATTAAGCCACAAACGGGAAAAGCTTCCCTTGGTTACACAGTGTTTTTGTGCATTATGTTAACCCAAATGCTAGAACCTATTTAAGAGACATTTGTCAGGTTTCATCAGTGATGTCAAATCTGTTCTCGAAACAAGAATTTTTTAGGTCTTTCCTTATTCAGAGAGACAGCTGTCTCATCTTGTATGAGTGGATATAACTACCTGGTAGCGTTGCCAAGATGGCAGCTGAGTGGACTGACTTTCTTTTGTGGCAGATGACCGCGTCGGGCCTGGACATGTGTGTCAGGAACCATAAGCGGGAGAAATCATCAAAGAACAGCAGTGAGGTGCCCCGGAAGTCCCAAGACACCAAAACAAAAAGTCCAGCATGTCAGTATTTTTTGTTTGCCAGGTTTACCTACAGCGAACCTGGTAGCTACATTTAAATAATGTTCTTGATAGGTTAACATGTTTGTTACCTTTTTGAAGGATAAACAGCCCATGCTGTCCTCTTCGTGACACTCAGGAACGGCTCTACTATACTTTTTCTCTCTTTTCTTTTTCTTTTCAAAACACAAAAAGGCCAGCATCACACAGAGTCTACACTCACATTACAAGTCTCATTGTTCAAATCCGATTTTTGGCTCAAATACGATCTCTCTGACTCAATGGTTCACACTCGTTTAGGTAAGTGATTCAAATTTGACATTAATTTTGATGAACCAGCATCCTGAAATGACTCTCATGAGCTCATCCTACTCAATAACGTCACGTGACTGAATCACTGCATCATCAGCACAAACTAACGAGCAGAACAAGCTTCGCTGAGAAGATCATTAACTCTGATCAGCTCTCAGCTTCATTATTAGAGCCAGATGAAGGAGAAAAGGGTGAGGAGCTGCTTTTCCACCGTTTACAGGCTTTAACTTCTGTTTGGCACTGCTGCCAGAGTAACACTAAATGATGGTGCATACGCAGTGGAGAAAAAGCACATGAATTCTGGTCTGAGTGTCACATCAAGGTCGCATGGCCACAAATCTGGTGCATATCCCATCTAGGACCATGTATGAAAGTGTCTCAGGTCAGATTTGAAAAGATCAGATTTGTGTCCACACAGCCCTGAAAACATCAGATCTGAGTCACACTAGGGCTTGTGCCACTTCAACCTGGTAATGTGAACACAGCCACAGCTCTTCTGATTGGTCGGTGTCTTTGTTGTAGCACTGCTAGTCTCCTGACCAAGACACGGTACTAATTTATGGCCCTGTGATTGCCTAATCTGACACTGTGACCATCATGAAAGATAAAAATATTGTTTAGTCTGATCCCAGCAATCGAGATCAAGATAGGGGTTTCTAGTAAAGTGGATGGTATACCATACAGACATATACATAATAATGCAGGAGTTGGAAGGAATTAGCTAAGCCTGGCACTGGGTCGACTCGGGTCAAGCTCAAGCCCTTGAGGGCTAAAACAGTGCAGACGTCAGCACACCGCCTCCTTAAACACACATGATTTAGCTCATCAGCTAAACAGCAAGGCCTTCATGAACTGAATTCAGAGCATTAGATGAGGGCAGACACTCATTTCTGTGGAACTTTGGCCCAGAACATCCTCAGTTTGGTTTGCCTGCTGTATGACATGCTACTTTAGATAAGAAAGGACAAAAATACAAAGCCTTCAAGATGGCTGCTACTTCTCTTTTTAGCTATGCGCCCACTTCTGATGCAGCTCCAGAGCAAAACTAAAGACAAAAACCACATATGTGAAACATCCTGGCCGACTCTCAGCGCTTGAGCTAAGGGAAAAACTGTGTACAATTAGTTTGCTGCCGAACTATTACATTAAAGTGGGACTTTGCTTCAATTACAGAGAGGTCCACTGAGAGGTATGCAGCTCCAAGAACATTTGAACCACGCTTGAACGTTCTCAGGGGCTTCCTTCCAAGACGAGTAATGCCAAGCCTTGATGAAATGTCCCAGCATGCAAAAAGTCCAAACTTGGCAGTATCTCAAATGTACTGGTATCAAAAAATCTGAGCTATACAACTCAGTTTCACAAACTGCGCAGAGGACAGTTTGTGAAGAGTTTTTACGGTCAAACTTTGCCGGAGCTCATCCGTTCCAACACAAACTTCTCAAAGTTAAACCAAAAAGCTGCTGTCGTAAGACATTTCATTTACGTTTTATTGTTTGTTTGTTTTAAATAATAAAACAAGCAGATCAAAGACGCCAGAGGATCTCCTCTCTGCATTGCTTCTTTGGTGGCTTCATAAGATGAACCTCCGATGCTGCTCTGACATATGGATGTGTTTTAGTGTTTCTTCATGAGCTCTGAATTGGCCCTCATAAAAATGGAGAGTTCAGCTGTAAAATATCCAATATGTACACATATAAGCAGGCACATCAATTATATTACATGTTTCTGTGGCAGGTTATGTCTGTCTGGCTGCCCTGCAATGGACTGGCGACCTGTCCAGGAGGTTTTCTGCCTTCCGCCCAATGACCACTGGGATAGGCTCCAGCAGAGAATGTGTGTGTGTGTGTGTGTGTGTGTGAGATGGGTTTTCACTGTATCATAAAAGCAGTAAAGCCACTTTTACTTTTTTTTTACTACTTTTACTTTTATTATTTTACCCAAGTATTGATCATTTAACTCTACCCATCTCTAATCCAGATCAGGACTCCAAACTAAAGGACTGCAACATTTCAGCCTAAGAGAAAAACATGACCAAAACAGGCAGAAATATTAACGCAATAAATGAATTAATAAAACAAAAACCTGTTTAGGGATGGAAAATCAGAATCAGCCAAGATCAGATTTTGAATCAAAAAATAAAATTGGCAGAAATGTATTGTTTTATTCTGGCAGATGTGTTGCAATTTTACGATGTAAATAACAGGTAAGTGCATTCTGTGTATTTTCATTTCTTTTCAGAGTGTGAGCTTTTAATAAAAAAAAAATACTGATAAAAATCATCCACAAATCTGGACATTGGCCAGTTTGGCTCTAAAGAAGCAATCAGAACCAGCCATGAAAAACCCGATCACTGCATCCTTGCTTTTGTTTCCAAACTCATGCATGAAAACGTGTAACATTATAGTGATATTCACCGCTTTGAATGTTGAATATGCTGATCACGTCAACTGTGTAGATTTAATGAGTTTGTAATTTTTAGAAAGTTGGTGGGGGGGTTGGGGGGGGGTTCGGAGGGGGCGGGGGTTACCTCTGCCAACATAGATCTGTGAGAGAGAACCTCTCCTCCCCCCAAACACACCACAGCAGCAATTCACGGTCATTATTCAGCCAACCCAAAGATACTATAATCAGTTTTTTTGACCGATGAGATACTGTCTTTTTTTCCTTCTTTCTTCAGTAGCTTTGAAATGGTGGGTGACAAAGGTTTATGTGTAATTTGTAAATATGCACAGTATGTTATTTTTTGCATGACATTCATACAGCATGTTTATTTTTGTGGACTGGTGTAATTGCTTAGAGCTAAATGACTGTCTGTATCACAGAGTGGCAACCATCGGGGTCCAAGCACTAATTGTGTAATGGAGCCAATAGAACACATTAAAGGGTTTTCAGAATGAACTTATAACAGATGTAGGGTCTCAAAAGGAGATTTTGGACACACTGGTGTTTTTTTACCCAGCTATGGTAAGCAAAAGATTTTTAACAAATAAATCAAAATACCTAGAAAACAGTACAATATTTGGAAAAACCTTGCATTTGCATAGTAGTTGAATTCAATAAACTAAATGATTCCACAGTAATTACCTCTGTACCTCTGTAAAACTGACCTAGGAACAGTGCTACTACACTCTGCTACAGGATATTGGTTTCTGATTGGTAACATCACCTTTTTCACTGCTAATGAATTTTCATGTGTGTATATGCATAACTTTACCTGTCAGTTTTAATACAGTCATTAACTTACTTGCTGTTTTCCCACAGCTAGCAGCAGCATCAGGTTTGATACAGCTTCAAATAAGGTGCAGACACACACACGCACGATATATACACATATCGTTGCTCTCCATATAAACGTGCATCTCAAAATCAACACAGCTCCCTGATATACTGTGAGAAAATTTCAAGATTAATGCACCAATAAAAATGTTACAAAACTGCTCGGAATATTTTTTTAACTTGCATTGAAAGTTAAGAATATTTTTGAATTCTCCTGTAAAGTTATTACTTTGGAGACAGGCGTTTTTCTTTGGACAGCAACAATATATATATAGTCCAAAACTTTACATGCATGTACTCTGCTGACCTGGCGGGGCGTGTGTGGCTCCTGGTAGCTGGGGAGGATTTTGAGCACCACGCTTCCGCTGGCCTCCTTCAGCATGTCCTGCAGCACTTTGGGGTCATTTCCCACCTCCTTGCCGTTCACCTCCTTGATGACATCACCTACATGCAGAAGGCCCTGCTGGTCAATCATTCCTCCGTGCAGAATCCGTGCAATCACCAGCTCACCCCCCTCCACACGGAATGTCACACCCTGAAAATGCAGACGAGGCAGAAAGAGTTGCCTGAATCAAGGGTCATAAACTTATGTAGCCTATATTATGTAGCCTATATTAAAGATTAATCTGACAGGAAGACACAATTAAAATAATTACAATTCCTGTTGCAAGCTGCTTTTGGTCATAAACAGTCATGCTTATAATTCTTGCTTTGATCTGGTATGAAGATGGAAACAAATATGATTAAGAAATTGTTCATAATGTTTCTCAAAAATGTTTCATTCACTCACTCTATGAAATGTGTGGCCTAAATGCCACTCTTATTATTATTTTAAATATGAATCTGCTGTAATTGAAGATGAATTTAAGTATAATAAACGGTTGCTGTGCTGTAGTTAATAATAATGCTTATAGGTCACTCCTGTGAAGCCTACATTCAAATAAATCAAGCTTACCAAGTGTTCTCCAGAAACTTTGCGGATGCCGACCATCCTGACCGCATCAGGGGGGACTGGCTGGTTGTTAAGGGCAGGGTCCATGAAGGCACAGGGGCTGGGGGGCGGAGTCTCATAGCTTTTGGAGGCCACAGAGTCATGTGTTTCCAGTAGTGACTGTGAACCAATCAGAAGAGAGGGTGGGTTATGCTGGTTTCAAAGCATGGATGCGTGTGTGAGTTTTTCCGGGTTGTACCTGGAAGTGTGGCTCTCTGAGTATGCAGGCGAGTTCGTGTGCGGTCTGGCTGTGGTCGGTGAGGGACGTGAGGTCTTTTAGGATGTCCTGCACCAGCTCTACGTTATTATCCCTCACGGCCTCCAGCTTTGGCTCCTCAAAGCGCTCATGAGCCTGTTTTACATAGACACACAGATAAATCTGCAACGGTCAATGAAGAACAGCCTCTAAATAATGCTCCTCTTTCATTTAATACATATATGATGACTCTCATACAAACCTCAGTTACCAACAAGTTGAGACAATATTTTAAATGCTAATTAAAACAGAAAGCAGTAATTTGCAAATTCACTGTTCATGATATTTGATGTTTTAGCTTTTTTTTTGGCAAATATTCCCTCAATAGAAGTTTCCACTCTATCAGTCCACATCAGCTGAGCCTGAGCCCAGAGAAGTTGGCAGTGTTTCTGTATGCTGTTCAGTATGGCTTTCTTTTTGCAGTGTCATAACCTGCAACTGTGGATGCAGCTGCAGATGGAGTTTACTGACAATGATTTATCTAAGTATTTCCAAGCCCATGTGGTGATACCCGTCACAGAAGCATGCCAGTTTTTACTGCAGTGCTGCCTGTGCATTGAAGGTCACTAGCATTCAGGTGTGGTTTAGTGCCTTGTCCTTCATGCGTAGAGGTTTTTCTGGATGTGATGAATCTTCTGACAATATTATTCACGGTGGAGAAATATGTAAAATGCTTGCAGTCACTCGTTGAGGAATGTTGTCTCTTTACAGACACATTCTTGGAAAGTGACAAGTGTCGACCCATTCTTGCTCATAAAGAACCCTGGCTTTCCTGGATGCTTCTATTATACTTGAGCATGACTGCATCACCTGTTTATGATGTTTTTGAACATTTTACGAAGTTTCTAATCTTACATTACCCCTTTCTAATCTTACATTACCCCTTTCTAATCTTACTTTACCCCTGTTTCAACTTTTCTGGAACATCCAGAATGAGCATACATTTACAAAACAATGAAGAATGATAAAACATTAAATATATCAAGTCAAAGTGGATTTACAAACCACTGCTTTCTGTTTACATTTGCTTTTGGGATATTTGCTGCTTTGGAAATGTATTATACTTGCTACATTTAAATTAGTCCACACCAGTGGGAAAAACCGCTGTAGGGGCTTTTGCAAACATTATGCGTAAACACACCAAGCGAAATCCCTTAATTATCATTATTTCTGTGATTACAGTATTCTGGGTGTTATTAACAAACTCACTGTGACTGCTTTATGCTCTATACTGTCTATATTCTGCCCACGTTATAGTAGGTTAAACAGTACAGTAGATGTATAACAGGCTAACAGACTCCTCCAATAATATTAGGAGATAAGCTTTAATATTTGGGTTGTACTAAAAAAAAATCACTGTAAAGCTATATCATTGCAAAAATACCTTACAGAAATGCCAGTCACAAGTTTCAAATGTCTGTATTTAGGCTAGAGCATTGAATGATATCCCATAGGTGTGCTAAGTGAATCAGCATTATGCTAATGGTAATCGTATTAAGAAAAAGGCTGTTTACAAAGCAAACTGGAAAGTGAAACATTGCTAAACATGTCCAGCTGCTGTTGTGATTTTATCACCTAGACATCTGGATCTCAAAAACATAAACTGAGCCTTTTGTAACTGAGCACAGCAACTACATCTGACAGTCTATACTTTTAAATTAATTCGTTTAATAAGTTGTGCTTATAGGTGTTTACTAACAGGTGCTTTTTTAAACTTAAAAACACTGTAAAAACAAAATTCTGCCACTAGTCCACACAATACAGCCAGATACGTGTGGCATGTGCCCGCCCCCCAGTCCCCGGGAATGACGGATTCGTCCTCCTCAGCCCGTCTCCACTCCTGTGCCTCGCGTCCATCCGGGGAGCTCGGGCTTTGCGCTCCGCCCCCTCCACACACTCAGCTCTCTCCCCGGCATCCTCGCCAAGGTGCGTCGCCACTGAATGCTTGGGCCCCACCTTTCTGCCAGCTCTCTCGGCTGTCATCGTCAGGACATGGGAGGCGTGCGCATGCCACATAATGGTTGCGTTATCAGAGCACTCACTCGCTCTGAAATATGCCATATTGCCTCTAAAGCTCTCCAGTATTGGCCAACCACCACAAACAGGTTCAAATCTCATCCCACAGCGACCTAAACAGCAACCAAGCCTGCAGGAAACCTGGCAAAAGGGAGCAAATGAGCAAAAGAAGAAAAGCGCTGTGTGAGAGAAGAGAACGCTGTGTTTATAGCATTGAAACGTCAATATTACAACCTGCATCCATTTTTTCATCCGTGCTTTTCACCCCCGAACCATGGAGAGAATTTTAAAGCTGTAAAGCCCATCAATTCCCTGAAGTGCTGGAGACCATTTCTTATTTACGCTCATCATCGATCCTCTCTCTCTCTCTCTCTCTCTCTCTCTCTCTCTCTCCACTCGATGCTGAACACCTTTGCTTATCTAAGGCCACTCCATGTTTTGTGAGCATTCTGATGGAGAGCAGAGACTTGCACAGGACCAATAAGCCAAGGCAGTCTATACGAGTCAGCGGTGCTAAAAAGTTTTAGGCCTGGCAAAAGCACAGCGCCTTTGCTGATAAATGCAGTTACGGTGGTTTGAGGGTCATTTCAAAGCTGCAAACTTTCTAAAATCCCAAAATGAACCACTATAAATCACACCATGGCCAAAATGGTCTCAAAACAGCATAGCGGGGCCTACTTGGGTACTTTAAAGCTGTTAGTGTTCCCCCTCCTTCTACAATGAAAAAGCATTATCTAGATGCTAAAGAGAAGATACGACCATTGCATCTGTCATTATTTGCCATGAGTTTATTTACTGCATCCCCTGCATCCCAATTCTGGAAGTTCCTGCCTTTCTCTCATGTTGACATTCTACCCCAACATGTTATCTCTTAAGCAGAGGTGGACGAAGTACAAAAATCATGTACTTGAGTTAAAGTAGAGACACCCAAGTTAAAATATTACTCCAGTAAAAATAGAAGTTCCTCCCATTAGACCTCCACTTGAGTAAAAAGTATTTACCTTCAAATGTACTTAAGTATTCAAAGTAAAAGTACTAAAAGAGTAATTAACCTAATATAACTTAGTTCCAAGTTTAAGTTTAATAAAAACTGGCTTTAAACTCAGGATCACAGATGAGCTCCTTTACTATGTTGATCTGTAGGCGTCTGTTCATAAACATAAACCAGCCCAAACTCATTTACTATAAAATGAAATGGTGTTTGTAGAAATTCAGAAAAAAGCCGCGTCAGTCTCGACTGCATATGTGGACATATTTCTATATTGTGCTCTATTTACACAAAGTTAGGTTAGTTCATCATTTATGTTGAACAGACTCTCCCAAAGTTTTACGCTGCTGCGCTGACGTTGAACCGTGTGCTGCACTGGGTCGGTATGACCAACAGGTCAAAACCAGCTCTAACCAAAGTGACCGCTGGGCCCTGATTGGTGCTCTTGCTTTGTGCTTCTTTCATTTTGACATGTTACATTTTTATACACACAGAAACCAAAAGAAACGACAGATTTCTCAAAATGTAGCGGAGGAAAAAGGAAGATATTTGAATTTGAAATGTTGTGGAGTGAAAGTCAAAAGTCACCCAGACTGGAAAAACTTCAGTTCAGATACACAAAAAAAAACTACTTAACTACAGAAACTAATTACATTTACTTAGTTACTGTCCACCACTGCTCTTAAGCCATTGGTCACTGGTGTGCCTCCCAGATCCCAGATCCCAGTTGTTCTGTTTTAACTTCTTTATGAACTTGCGCTATGTGTATCCTGTCTGTTGCAGCCCAGAGGAGATAACGTTCCCCGTTTTGAGTCTTCGTTCCTCTCAGTGTTGCCTTGGGACAATGTCGGTTGAGGAAAGCTGTAGGGCTGGACCCGAATATTCAACTACTCAGATATTTGTTAATTGGGCAGGAACTTGTTTTTTTTTTCATTTTGGGGATTGGATTGGATATACATTTTTTTTAATATTAATAAAGGTAAACTGCAAAATACTGTAACGCTCTGGGCTCTCGGGAGAAACTTGAGTTGACTTGAGGTTAATGTCCATAACCCAGCTTTATTTGAATACCGGAAAAACCAATCCACAGAGGATGCCATCTCCTCTGTAGTCCACACTGCCCTCACCCACATGGAGAATAAGGATTCTTACGTCCGTATGCTCTTTGTGGACTTCACATCTGCCTTTAACACGATGATTCCCCAGACCCTGGCTTACAAACACCACACACTTGGACTGAGCATCTCTCTCTGTAATTGGGTCCTGGACTTCCTGACTAACAGGCCGCAGTCTGTGAGGATCCACAACATCTCCTCCTCCACCATCATCCTCAGCACCGGCTCCCCTCAGGGCTGTGTGCTGAGCCCCCTCCTGTTTACACTGCTTACATATGACTGCTCAGCCGTCCACCCAGGCTGTCATATTGTAAAGTGTGTGGACGATACGGCAGTGGCTGGATGCATCACAAATAGTGATGAGTCTGGTTATAGGCAGGAGGTGGAACACCTGGAGAGTTGGTGCATCTCTGCATCAATGTAAAGAAGACAAAGGAGATGATTGTGGATTTCAGAAGGAGCAATATCATCCCTCCCCTCCCCCTACACATCGGAGGTTTTGCAGTGGAACTGGTCTCCAGCTATAGGTACTTGGGCGTACACCTAAGTAACAATCTCACCTGGAGTAATAACACTTCCAGCCTGATCAGGAAGGTACATCAGCGTCCTTACTTCCTCAGAAGGCTGAGGTGTGCTGGACTCGGGAGCTCAGTCCTCACCTCATTTTACAGATGTGGTGGAGAGCGTTCTGTGCTCCAGCATCACTGTGTGGCATGGAAGCTGCTCTGCGGCAGAGAGGAAAGCTCTGCAGAGGGTGGTGAAGGCAGCAAAGAGGACTGTTGGAGTCAGCATTCCCACCACCATGGACATTTACACCTCTAGATGCAGGAAAAGGGCCACTGGCATCATGAAGGACCCCATCCATCCAGCACACACACTTATTGTTCCGCTCCCCTCAGGTAGGAGGTTGCGGAGCATTAAGAGCAAAACTACCAGACTGAGAAACAGCTTCTGCCCTGAAGCCGTAAGACTCTTAAATTCCAACTGAACAATCACTGCAATGGCACTTCATGTCCACTTATTTATTGCTGCTGTACTGAATCAATGCCTCCACTATATCATGCGTACACATGTCACTTTATACATTACCAGTATTAAGATGTACACCTTCTACCTCATACTCATACCGCTGTGGTCCATGCTGCTGTTATCTGTCCTCCCCTTTATGCACCTTCTACTTATTGTTTATCGTTTGTCACTTTGGGAGTTAACTGGACCGTGAGTACAATGTTTCGTTCCACCTCATGTACCACATGTGATGTGAATGACAATAAAGCCCTATCTAGATCTAGATCTATTTTTACTTTGCTGAAAACAGCAACAGACACAGTGACTACTCTGGAAAAACCCACCACTCCTCCCATATTCAGGATCTTCAAAATAAAAGGCCTTGTACGAATGAACCTAAAACATTGGTCAAAGAATGTTGGAGATGCAGGGCAGAAAGAGAAGAGGTCGACCTCAGAGAAGGTTTATGGATGTAGTGAAGGTGGACATGGAGATGGTTGGTGTAAAAGTAGAGGAGGCAGTGGATAGGGCAAGATGGAGGCAGATGATCCGCTGTGGCGACCCCTAAAGGGAGCAGCCGAAAGAAGAAGTACGAATGAACCTAAAACAGCCCAACATAAACATCTGTTCTCTTTTAAAAACAGACCTACTTACAGTGAGGTAGAGTGACACCACAATACATATTTTTTCCCAATTTTCTCCGCAGTTTAGACAACCAATTCCACCCACATTCAGCTCTGTTTAAAGGTTAAGCTCAACTATAGCTGCTTTTCTTGCATCTCCAGCAGGAAACAAAAGTAGAACATTTTCTTGTAAAATGTCTTTCGGTGTTTGATTTTTTATGAGGCTGAACTGCTGCACCATTTAAGGTGGAACAGGACAATTTGAATAAGAAGCTGGTGAATGGGAAACTGACTTCAGCTTCGCTTTTTTAGTGCTTGACAGTTTCACGCTGTAAATGCAAATAAGTCCAATTGTCTCCAAATCATCAATGTTCATATTAAATCTGTCTCTTTGTGCCTTTTTGAAGTTACTAGCTAGGCGAGATTGTTGTCTGTGTTGCTATGGTGACATGTGAGCAGTCTGCACTGATCTTCAGGGTTAAAGGGTGAATCAGCAGTTCTACATTAAATCCAGCGTTTAAGACCATTTACTGATAAACTGTGTTGAACGATCAGCAGAGCTTTATTTTACTGTAAAGGAGGATTCTTTTATTTTTACCTAAATGTCTAAATTTGCTGTGGAGCCGCAACCAGACAGTAAGCCACATGTTGCCAACCCCTGGCCTAGAGCCACCAGAGGTTATTCTGATACCAACGTAAGTATATAGGAGCATGCTGAATGGGAAGAATAGGACAAAACACTATCAAGAAGTCAGCAAACTCCATCAAGAAGTCATCAAATACCCAGCTGGCTTGGGCAAAATATCTAATTGCGATTTTTCTGATCAATATCACGATTGCAATTTAAATTGTGATTACTTACTGTAAACTGACCTCCAGGGCTGTTATTTTGGCCAAGAATGTCACGATTGGCTCCTCCCACTCCATGTGCATTTGTTTTGGTTTTGTTACTCCACCCTTGATTGTGTTCACCTGTCCCTCATTGTCCCGTGTATTTAAGCCCTGTGTTTGCTAGTGTTTGTATGAGTGTATTGGTCTCTGTTTCATGTCCTTGCTCTGTTTTTATGTTTGCTTCGTTGGACTCTGTTTGCTGTTAGTTCTGTTCTGGTTTGTGTCATGTCTGAACCCCATTCTATCCGTGTGGCCTATATGACCTTGGACCGTTATGACCCCGATTCTGGATTTGCACTTAATAAATCTCGCTTATCTCAGAGTATGTGTCTGCCTCCTCGCTCCCCCTTACAAAGAACAACAGAATGTCCACTTTTCCTGGTTTAGGCTTGGACACTGAACATGCCAGACTGCCAGTTGTGGCTGTGGCATCACAGGATGTAGGCGTTTCTTCTGACAGGTCTAACTCATCTACACATGGTTCAAAAGCTCTGATATTAGGTTAACCTCTTTAACTCCTTGAGACCACCGGTGGTTCAAAAACGCACTTTGTCATATTCTTCATAACTTTCATATTTCATAAGCTCCATTCAGAAGCTGGGCGTCGTATGAGGCTGTAACTCTTCTCTCCAGTCTAATAGACGGTGATGTCATTTTAAACCCTTATAATAAAAGAAGCTGAACTCTGTTTTTCTACTGAAAGTCGACCCATTTTTCCCCAAATCTGGGCTCTAAACTATAAACAGACGGCGTCTCTTCAGTGATCTGCTCTGTAAACATTACTTTTATAAAATAACACAAAGAGCGTCTGAGATTTTTGGCTTCCAGCTGTAAATTGTAAGCATATGGTGATGTGTAGATCATAAAACACATGTTCTGTTAATTTGGCACTCTTTTAAACTGCAATTTCAATATAAAAATGATTAATCTTACAGTCCTACAGCTAGCACAATAAACTGAGGCTAAATATGGCTATATTTGTGCTGTGGACATGGTGAACCCTGGTTCCATTCCCCACCACGTAAAGAAACCTCTCTATAATAAACATTACACAAACCACTCTGAATGACTGTTTAACTCTCAACTATGCAGACTTTTTGCAAAATCTATGGAATTCCCCTGTAACAGGAGAAAATCCCCATCCCCAAACTTCTGACAGACAGGGTATATCTAAAGAAGCTTTCTGAAGAAAAGACCGTTGGCTTCTTGTTGTGTCTCCAGGGCTGTGGTGAGTGATATTTCTGTCTCGGGTCTTCCAGACGGTGAGACTTTTGCTGGCATCGGCTTCAGAGAAAGCGCTGAAGGCAGGAGCTGACCTTAAGGACTGATCTGAGGTCAGCTGGTCAACTGTGCTGTTTCTCACTGCAGTGGCCAAAGGGTGGGACTAGGGATAAAGCTGATTTGCACCCTTTGCCCAGAGAACCTGGCCATGTGTGGGAACCGCATGAGTCTGCCTGCAGGGGGCGAGGCATCCCGATACGGCTGGGCGCTCCAGATCATTTCCTGACCTTTCAGTTGACGAGTTATTTATACCCCTGCTATGGCAGGTGCAGTGTATCAAAAATTGCTATGGTGTTATAAACTGTCAAAAACAATATAACATTACAAAATCTATTTACATCACTGCTGTTGTATCAAAACCTCCACTTATCGTTATTTTACACCACTAAAAATCTTTCAATTGTGAACATTTCATGAGGAATGGACCAACGGAAATAGGCCCAAATGACTGTTTTCCTTCCCTACTTCCTTTTTTCTAATAATCTGATCTGAGCTGCATTCAAAGCTGTTGTAAAATCCATGATACGCATACCTATGACCACCTCACAGCGACTCAACTCTGTATCTGAAATTACAGTGTAAAAGTCTAAAAAACGTCTTGAATTTCATTTTCTGGTTGGTGGTTGTAAAGCTTCTCTCTCTCTCTCTCTCTCTCTCTCTCTCTCTCTCTCTCTCTCTCTCTCACAAGAACACCTGGAGTAACGCTCAACTCTGGAAATAGCACAGTTCACCAGACACAGCACAGGTAACAAAATACATTAGTTTTACAAGTCTGAGGAAAAAGAGGCTTTCAGTGCAATAAACCTAAAGAGAAACAGAATAATAGAGTGAGAAGGAAGAAATAAAGAGAGTGGGAGAGAATGAAAGAGACAGAGAAAGAGAGACTATGAGAGAGAAAGAGTGAGATAGAGAGAGAAAGTAGGAGAGAGAGAAAGTGAGAGAGCGAGAGAAAAAGAGAAAGTGAGTGAGAGAAAGAAAGTGAGTGAGAGAGAGAAAGAGAGAGAGCGAGAGAAAGAGACAGAAAGTGAGAGAGAGAGCAAGAGAAAGTGAGTGAGAGTAAGAAAAAGAGAGAGAATTAGAGAGAATTAGAGAGAGAGAGTTAGAGAGAGAGAGAGAGAGAGAGAGAGACTCTTGACTTTTGATGATTATTGAACCAGCTCTTTCTTCGAAACAGTCATCCATCACATTGTGTCATCTTAAGTTGTACTTTAAATAAATTAATAATAATAAATTAACTGATTAAATTAAAATAAAAACAAAAAGACACAAACAAACAAAACCCAGTCCGGCTCATCTGAGCTCAGGAGCGAAGCAGAGCTCAGCCTCGCACACCGAGCACACGGCCCCACCACAGCACCATCTCGCCTCAAAGGCCTCCACATCACACCTGCTCTTATAATAATTAAAATCCATTAAAATCGTGGATCTGACCAGCCTAGAGAGAATCCTGGTGGCCTCACAGTCAGTACCACGTGCAGCCTTGTTCTTACGACTGATGTATTCGGCCATTTTTGCCTGCCCAAGGATGAAGTTGATCAGTTGGCATTTGGATTTCTCTCTCTTGACGTACTTAAAACCAAGGATAAAAGTCTGCAGTGTAAAAGTCACATTAAGAGACATAAAAACATGCTTTAAGACTTCAAAGAGCAAAGCCTAAAACAGTACATAAAAGCATGAAACTCAGTCTCTCTGAGGACAAAACGGACACTGTGGTAAAATCTCATGGTTTAAAACGGAAATGAAAGCGTGGACTGAGACGATACCGTGTAAAATCCTCCACTGCAGGTCAGCCACTTTTTTAGTCAACGGTGGTTTATACAGTGCTCTCCACTCTGGCTTCACATTATCGCTCAAGTTAAAAACATCACGCCATGGTGTGTCGGTTCTGCTGTGCAGTCTTTTCTTATTCAGAACCTTCACCCAGGCTCTGTACAGCAGCTTACCATACACTGTCCCCAAGCTCATGTCCTCCAGCCCTCGAGCAGCTGAGCCACAAGTCGCAGAGATCTCATCCCCAGCCTTACAGCCACGTCCTCCACTCAAGCGAGATCTGGTCCTGTGACATCCACCAGCTGGTGGAGGGTTGTGACTCCTGAGGACAACATGACTCTGGTCAGCGCAGGGGGTGATCGTGCCACCCAAGTCCAGTCGTGTGTCGTGGAAAAGAGGCTCCTCCAAGAGCGAGTGCAAAAAAGAGCCAGCCTGTCTACTTACAATAAAAAAGTCCCAGATTGAAAAAAGTCCTAGATAAAAAGCAGGCAACCCAGCAATGTCCAGCGCTTTAGTGCTCATTAAAAACAATGCTCTGTCCAACCCCAGACCACCTACTGTGTGCAATATCTGGCATGACACCACCCTCCAAACCAGCCCCCTGGGACCAGCGAGGAGTCTCTGGATGAACTGGAGTCGGAAGGCAGCGATCCTGCTAGCCAAGTCCTTGCCCCCCATCCTCTTTTGACAGATGTAGAACTCCCTGCGGAAGCCAGTGCAGTCGATCCCAAAAGAAGTCCGCTAGCATGGCC